>NC_059361.1:20197500-20270000 GCF_019703515.2 Myxocyprinus asiaticus
ACCACTCTGTATAATTGTAGTGAGCAGAAGAGCATCTCAGGATGCACAACATGTTGAACCTTGAGGCGGATGGGATACAACAGCAGAAGACCACGTCAGGTTCCACTCCTGAGGCTGCAGTGGGCACAGGCTCACCAAAACTGGACAGTTAAAGAGTGGAAAAACATAGCCTGGTCTGATGAATCTTGATTTCTGCTGAGGCACACAGATGGTAGGCCCCACTGCAGCCTCAGAAGTGGAACCCGACATGGTCTTCTGCTTTTGTAGTCCATCCGCTTCAAGGTTTGATGCGCTGTGCATTCTGAGATGCTATTCTGCTCACTACAATTGTACAGAGTGATTATCTGAGTTACCGTAGCCTTTCTATCAGCTCGAACCAGTCTGGCTATTCTCTGTTAAACTCTTTCATCAACAAGGCGTTTCTGTCTGCAGAACTACCGCTCACTGGATGTTTCTTATTTTTGGGACCATTCTGAGTAAGTTTTAGGGACTGTTGTGCGTGAAAATCCCAGGAGATCAGCAGTTACAGAAATATTCAAACCAGCCCGTCTGGCACCAAAAATCATGCCACAGTCGAAATCACGGAGATCACATTTTTTTCCCATTCTGATGGTTGATGTGAACATTAACTGAAGCTCCTGACCAGTATCTGGATGATTTTATGCATTGCACTGCTGCCACATGATTGGCTGATTAGATAACCGCATGAATAAGTAGGTGTACAGGTGTTCCTAATAAAGTGATCGTGAGTGTGTATATATTTTGTCTGTCTGTGTTTAAGAGCAGGACGAGCCCTCGCAGTGGGAGGTTGAGGAAACAGTGCGCTTTAAGGATCTGTATGACCAGGATAGGGATGGCAAACTGAACAGGGATGAACAGGTCCGCTGGGTTGCTCCAAACAGCTATGGTTCTGCACGAGAAGAGGTGAGTCAATGAATGCCATTCCGCATATCTCCTAAAATATTTTTTTTAAATCTGTTTTTAGAATTGTTTGATAAACCTGAAATAGAATTCTAAATATTTTATTTTCTAAAATGTTGAACAGGCTATTCATCTTATCAAGGAAATGGATCAAGATGGTGATGAAAGGCTCTCACAGGCAGAGATTTTAAAAAACCAAGACATTTTCATGAACAGTGAAGTGACAGATTATGGGAGACAGCTCCATGTGCCACATGATGAACTGTAATAATTGGAACTTTAATAAATAGAAAATTGTATAATTAATTATTGTAGTGTCACAAAGAAAGACTACTTGATGTATACACACTAAGTTTTATCAGGTAACATTTTCGCTGTTGATGCATTTTCTGATACTTTAATTAACACTGTTAATATCGCCACTTTAAAATGTAGGGACAGCAATAGACTTGAACGTTTTGAGATTGTCTTTTGTTTTACTTAAACGGCATAATACACTTCTTTTTTCACTTTCATTTACTGTACAATCGCTCAGAGTTAAAAGATATTCAAATCATTATGACTGTGATTTAACTGCCACCAAACAGCTTGAACTTAAAGATATGAAAAAATAACTGAACTTTGCTTTAAGGGCTGCTTCAATTTTTAATTTCTGTGTTCAAAATGTCTTATAAACCTAAAGATTTACCCTATATTTTCCAAAAGCCTATTTTTTCAGATCTTGTTTCAGATCTCTTCCTATCTAGTATTCGAATGGCATCTAAACACAAGCCTATTATCTGTCAAGCAGGCTGTCTGTGTTAACTGACATCATAAAAGAGAGCTTCCTTATCTGAGTCAACCCTGAGAACCACAAGAGTACTGTGCAACTTCTGGTTTCCTGTGTACGGCATTGCCTTTTTCCTTTAATTCCTCTTAATTTTACTTCATAGTTCCTTTTGTGTTCCTCAATCGTGTTTGGTTGTAAACAGTCTTCAGAATGACACCATTACAGTTCAAAGATGTGTTTTGGGTAAGTGGACGGGTTTAACACGTTTGACTCTTTAGATTGTATGATATTAGTTCTCTGTTAGGGCTGGCATGCCTGATGTTTGTAACATTGCATATGTTGATTAACTTGCAGTATTTCACAGATGTCAAAGGACAGTCGCCTTATGTTTTCATGGCGCAGAAGAATTTAACATGGACCACTTATTAAATTTCTTTTTTTTGTGCACTGCCATTTTCATTCATTCAATTTTCAAAGGGTTAATTCACCTGAAATTTGAAAATTGTTATTTCCTTACCCTTATGTTGACTTTCTTCCATGGAACACAAAAAGAGATTTTTAGGCAGAATGACAGCCTCAAAGATGCAGTGAGTGTAAATAGTGACTGAGGCTAACATTCCACCTAACATCTATTTTTTTATTTTTATTTTTATTATTTTTTTTTTTATATTCCACAGAAGAAAAGTCATACAACATGAGGGTGAGTAAATTAAGCTAGAATTTTTTTTGGGGGGGGGGTACTATCCCTCTAAGAGTCTTATACCTTAAACAGCATTTAGTAAGACCAATTAAGCTATAATCTGCCGTTGTTGTTTTTTTGTGAGTGCTGTGCTTTTATAAGTAGGTTTTTGTTTTATACTGACGGTAAGGGATTGCTATTTTTAAGACACAAACATGATGAAATGAAATATTAAATGTCTTTAAAGTGTTTTGTCGATCTTTTTTTGTATAGGTTTATAGGTTTTCACTAGAGTAGGGGGTTTTATGTGTGTATATATTGTACTGTGGTATTAATTTGTGTCATGGAGGATATCTATGGGTTTCCTGTTGAGCGGGTAACCGTGTTCCCATTCACCTCTTAAGCTTTGATCTGTCTGTTTTGTCAGAGCATCAATCTACAAAGCAACTTCTGGGTAGATTTGCATGTCAAGCCATGCTATATATTCCTGCCCAACCTTAGTATGTTATTTATTTTTATATAGACAATGAAAATACAAAATAGAGGTAAACCCAGATGATTTTTAAAATGGTTGTGGGCTCTCTTTGTATTTTAAACCTATAACTCAAAAATAGTCATGTTCAGATACACCAAGCGTTTATTTACAAGAGTATTATACGCATTTCCAGTTTTAGTAGTAGTTTTGCACGTCAGTGAGCATGGTCAATGATTAAAGTGTTTTAAACGCCTTCGTCTGCTACAACATTCTTCATTGATATAAAAGTAAATATGTGCTAACCACTTCAAATAAAGCCTCATTTTTATTAATTTAATGCTAGATCCCAGAAACTTCCTCCTATCTAGCTCATGCAAATGTATCCCATGGGTTTTCTCATAGGAAAGTTGTTCACAATTACATTTAAGCCTTCAAACAAAGACAACTTGGCAGTGTGTTCTCGTAAATAAACAGTCCCATGAGAGTTTAATGGTACAGGTATGTTTTATGGTATGAATATATAGTTATATATATAATCATCTTGGTTCTAGGGCCTAGAATTCACCAGTAACATTGGCTATGAGACTCTTATCATGAGGCTATGTGATGGCCGACGAGCTTGCAAAGACATGGAGGAGCTCTTAAAAATGAGGTACAGAAAATTAGATTGTTTTCTACAAGATACGCTGTCAGGTATTGGTTAAAAGTATTGATCTATTATGATCTAGTACAACTGTGTGAGTTAGGACTAGTATTCTTCTACTTACAGGGCAATGGCAGAGGAAAGGTATGGTAAGGAATTGATTACTATAGCACGCAAGACAGGAGGCCAAAGTGAAATTGGGTAAGCATATAGTCTATTTCAAGGACAGTGATTGTAAAGCTGTTTTGAATACTGTATAATTATTTTTCTGTCTGTATGTTTTAATATTTTGCATACACATCAATGTTTTTGAGCATGAATCTTTGTTTCCTTGCTTTGGTCCTGTAGCACTTTGAAGGCATCATTTGACCAACTAAAATTTCGTAAGTGACACCCCAAGTGATGATTTGCTAATTTTTGGATTGCTAAATTTACACCTTTAAAATCACTGATGATTGTGCAATTTTCTTCTCGCCTAGAAATGGAGAACATTGGAAATTTGCACATTCATCTCTCTGGAATGTTACGAGAAGAGGCTAAACGTATGGAGCAATTCAGAGAGAGGCAGAAGGAGCAGCGGAAAAAGGTACCATAGTATGTGTTGCTTTGCTAATAGCCTTTTATACACTGATCGACACACAGGTCCCCACAGGTTGTATTTGTGCTTGTGGTCAGTAAATACTGACAGAATTTGACATGCTCAAACCAAGTATAGCTTTTTGTTTTTAGTTCTCACTAGTTGTATGGTTTCATATGAGATGCGCAATACCTTTCGTTTACTAAAATATATATATACAGGTATAATATACAGTATAGGTATACGCACTAGAAGCACTAGAGTAGAAATAAAGTTTAGTCATTTGGGGAAATGACTTCTGACAATGTTTTGTCTTATTACAGTTTGAGGGCGTAATGGAAAAAGTTCAGAAGATCAAGGTGTCGTTATATAAGAAAACCATGGAGGTGAGTGTTGCATTGCATTCATATTTGCTGATATTATCCTTGTTGAAGTATTAACTCTTTAAAGCTGAAACGTGTAATTTCTATGCAACAAAACGGAATTGCAAAAACACTGTGTTCAAACACCTTTTCCAAACACCTTCCCCATCTGCTGTTGATCAAACAGATAGTCCTGCCCCCAGCTCACGCTATTGGTCAATGTTATTCAATGTTTACAGTTTTTGAGGAAATCAGCATATGAAAAGCTGACTTATAGTTGTCTCTGCGTATTAAGCTGGGATAGGAGAAAGTATTGTAACATCGAAAAAAGTTGACTTTCAACACTGACTTAAATTTGATAGACTCCTGAATATATCCTGTATTTGACTTAATAGAGACTGAAAGAAAATATCAGGAAGAGGAAAGGTGAGAGTGATTTAAATGATCAGTGCATGTGTTAACCTCTGTGCAACTAACGTGGAGGGCTGGGTCTTAAAATGTTATAACTGTCACCCTAGGAAGTTTCACTTCTCTACCAGAAGTAAAAACAATTTTCTCACCCTCATGCTTATACACTCCCATAAACACACAGTCTGTTTTCTCAATGTTGGGTTTCTTTCTTCCTCGTATATTCGCAATTTCCTGAAAACAGGCACCTGTTACATTGTCAAGAAAAGATGTCTTTCCATTTGTATTAGTACATCAAGACCAGGGTTAGGAAATAGGGTTACTTTTAAAATGTATTCCACTGCAGATTACAGAATACATGCTGTAAAATGTAATTTGTAATGTTTTCAGTTAGATTACTCAAGGTAAGTAATGTAATCTAAATACTTTGGATTACCTCTTCAGCACTGTCAGGTTTTTTTCACTTGTTTTGACACAAAAAATCTGCCAGTACAGTAAGACAAAATACACATTAAAAATTGATTTGTTTTAAGGATTTTTAGATATTTTTACAGAAAAACAATGGAAAAATTCTCATTAAGAATAATATCAAAGGTCTCACTATAGAAAACAAATATGATCTAATGTGTATTTTCTAGATAAAAACAAATGTGATTATGCCTGTAAAATGGCTAGAAATAGCATTATGTTCTCATGGCAATTTACACAAGGTTTATTTCTATTTCTGCTGCTCCAAACGTACTTCAAACTTGCTTCTCTGTCTCCTCGTATGAATGTAACACATCTTGAGAAATTTTTCACTGCTGTTCAAATGCTCTTTAGATCACATCATTTATAAGGATAAAATATTAAGTAGAACAAATGACAATAAAATGCAAAGTAATCTCTTCAGTAATGAAAATATACTGAACAAAAATATAAACGCAACATGCAGCAATTTCAAAGATTTTACTGAGTTACAGTTCATTTAAGGAAATCAGTCAGTTGAAATAAATTAATTAGGCCCTAATCTAATCTAATCAATGCATATGGAAAATTTCTGGGATCTTTTATTTCAGCTCATGAAACATGGGACCAACACTTTACATGTTGCGTTCATATTTTTGTTCAGTGTACTTTATGAATGTAACTGTATTCTGACTACCAAATATTTAAACTGTAACTGTAGTGAAATACAGTTACTAATATTTTGAATTTTAAATATGTAATCCCGTTACATGTATTCAGTTATTCCCCAACCCTGATCAGGACCCATTAAAAAGCAGAGATAAAGGTATATAGAGGTATATTTTAGGCAAAAAAAAAAAAAACATTGAAGGAAGTATAGAGTTACTTGGTATTGTCATAAAGCATATTAGAAACCATTAATCTGCTTTGGTGAAGAAAAACAAAACATGAATATGACCATGTGAGATATTAGATCTGGAACTGGATGTGAGGGTGTGGCTTAGTGGTTCAAGATCATGGCTGGTAAACCAAAGGTACTCATTTCAAACCACAGGGGTGGTTAATGAGCTACCACCATTGGTATGGGCTTGGTTCTCTCTCCCAAACTGCCGCATCCAGCTCGGCCTTATTCCTCTCCTCGGCTAATTAGCCCGATTGGGCAAACTGCCCTCCTTCTCGTCACACTAAGGTGGTGGAAAAGGCCAATAACGATTAATTTGCCAAAATTAAAAAAATATATATATTTATTTAATGTTAAAACATTTTCTTAGTCTTTCATCACTAAAAGTCTTTCATCATTAAGTTGCTTCTAATCCTAAAAGCAACTATCTGCACCGATTAATTGGTCAAACAGATAAATCAGTCGGCATCTATTCAGGATTAACCCCGTTCCTTTCTGCTTCTCTCAGTCTAAAAGGACATATGAACAGAGGTGTAGAGAGGCTGATGAAGCTGAGCTAGCTGTTGAGAAGATCAACAACACACCCACTGTCACCCCCAAACAATCTGAAAAGGTAAAATGTGGATTATTATGGGCAGAATTTGCATTGTAATTAATTAATAATACAAGGACATCTATGATTCTGTTGATTTATAAATTGATCAATGATTTATCAAGTAAACTAATATATTATCTATGATTCCCTTACGACTCAGTACACTTGACATATGGGGAGTGTCCTTCTACATGACCTACTTGAAACCTTTCTACAATAACGACAATTCTAAAATTAGCTATTGTGTTTAAGCCCCGCCCTTTTAGGCGCAAAGCTGTCCAGTATAAACACCATTCCTCAGAATTTTCTTCCTTTCATTTCTCGTCTAGAAGCCTTCTACTACTTCGCCGTCGACATATACAAGTCGGCGGGTGGGATCTTCACAGCAACTAAACTAAAAGAGCCGCTTGCGTGTTCGCGTCTTTTTCAAGATGTCGTTCCGCAAGTGTTCATTATGCAAGGGACACATCTCGCCGTCAGATCAGCATGAAAGCTGCATTCGCTGTCTGAGCCATGCCCACGCAGAAGCAGCTCTCATGGAGACAGACTGCCCTCACTGCGAGGGCATGAGTCTCAAGACGCTTCGCTTGTGAATCGCCCTCGTTCTGAGGGACAATTCAGCCTCCCGTGCCCTCCCATCCGCCCCTTCTGTGACTCCCGAGGGATCACATGAGGAGGCACGGTGGGGCCGCGAGGTTGAGCAGGATGAATTTGAGGTGCACCTCGTGTCGGCACAAATCCTGCGAGCCCCTCAATCCCCATTTACTGCATCTATGCTGATACAATATGTGCGTGACGAGATTCGGTCCTCTGCTGGAGCACATGACCTTGTCACATTCGGCATTTCTGATGCTGGGGATGATTTTATGTCTCTCGCGGACATCTGGCTAGTGGTCAATGGATGACGTTGCCGCCCCTTCCCCCAGCGAGGGCAAGGAGCGTGCACGCACCACTGACAAGGAGATGCTTCACGTCCTTTCAAGGGTGGTCGAAGAGCTCTGTCTTGAGTGGTCTCCTCCAGAGGAACCTGAAAAATCTCGCCTTGATGAGTGGTTCCTGCAGTCCAGACATCGTCAAGCGACTGTATTCCACAGACCTGCCCCATTCTTCCTGGAAGCTTATAACGAACTTACAAAATCCTGCCGTGCGCCCTATTCAGCTCGCTTGCACAGCGATTTCACTCTCCTTACCAAAATGGACCACGGGGAAGACAAAGGTTATGCCCAACTACCCCCTGGCACATCTCTGCCCGGCAAGTAATAGGGCGTGGAAGTCACACCCTGTTTATCCTTCCAAACCATGTTGACTTACGTCTGCACTTGTGGGCCAAACTGGTTCAGCACTCCACGCAATGGCTGTGTTTCAAGCCAAGCTCCTCAAACAGATGGATAACAAGGCTACGGTCCGAAAAAGAGCTTTACACCGCTATGGACTTACCGCTGCGAGCCACCTGCACAGGCCATTAGCAAGTCAATGGGTAACCTGGTGGTTTTGGATCGTTACATTTGGCTGAACCTCACAGAGATGCGTGACATGGAAAAAGCCGCTCTCTTTGATGCTCCGGTGTCTTCAGCCGGCCTTTTTGGCAGCTCTGTGGATAAGTTTGCTGAGTCACAACTCAGCAACATTCACAAGCTATGAGATATTACATGCTGAAATGGAGCAGTACTGCATCACAACCGGCTCGCCATCACTCTGTCTCGAGCCAGCGCCCACGCCTGTTGTATCAGCACCACCAAATTCGTAGCCGAGCCGCCGGTAAAGCCACGCAAGCTGTGGCCCAAATGAAGGCAGCCGCCTCAGTGCGAATCCTGCGCCGATGAAAAAAACAATCCCGCGCAGCAAAAGCGCTCCTGACAGGTACAGCCCTATGAAGCAGAACGCAGAGCTTGCCATTCCTTCCGGACCTGTCCCAAAGAAGGCTCAATTAGAGACACACACTGTTTCCCTCTTCCCCACAGCTGTTTGTTGGGAAAGGAATATTGTTGTTCAAAATGTTGTTTCTGTGTCTCATATTCATTCACATGCAATAAAGTATACAAAAAAAGAGTACAGCGCTCTTTGCGAATGTGCGAGACAATCACACTTTTTCAATAAAGAGCTCTCTTCCACTTCAAAGCCCACACATTATGCACAACAGCTTCTCTATGGTGAGCAGCGCATTATGTCATACAATGAACAAACCAGGTGGCCCTCTGTCCCATTACGTGGACTCGTGGTGAGCCCTTACGGGCATTTCTGACTGGGTGCTAAAAAAGATTGAACATGGTTATATGATCCAAATTGCACTTCGACCACCCCATTTCAACGGCATTCTGTCTTCCACGGTTCCGTCTGAAGACGTGCCGGTTACGAGCCGAAATACACAATCTCCTCGCAAAGGATGCGATAGAGGTTGTTCCAGTTTGTCAAGACCACAAAGGGTTTTACTGCCGCTATTTTCTTGTCCCAAAGAAAGATGGCGGGCTTCTGACAATTTTAGATCTGAGGCATTTGAATCATGCACTTGCAAAGAGCCCATTCAAAATGATTACTCAGAAGCAGATCTTATCGCACGTCCGCCCACACGATTGGTTTGCATTGATAGATCTGAAAGATGCATACTTTCATGTTCAAATTGTACAACACCACAGGATGTTTTTGAGATTCGCATTCAAGGGAACTGCATATCAATTCACCTCACAAAGTGCATCGATGCGGTACTCGCCCCTCTGAAACTGAGCGGCGTGCACATTTTGAACTACCTAGATGATTGGCTATTACTGGCCCAATCGGAGGATAAATTATGTCAGCACAGGGACCTATTGCTCAAACATCTGAACAGCCTGGGCCTCAATGTCAACTGGGTGAAGAGCACGGTCTCCCCCAGCCAACAAATTTCCTTTTTGGAAATTTGTCTAGACTCTATGAGTGAGCACGCGCATCTCTCGAGCGAGCGTGTTCAGGCCATTCGCCAGTGTCTGTTTCAGTTCAAACTGGGGAGAACGCTTCCACCTGAAGCTGTTTCAAAAAGCACTGGGGCTGATGGCGGTGGCCCCAAGTATATCTCGCCGCTGTTAAGCTGCTCTAGCACCTTGGACAGCTCTTGCAGATTTCCAGGTGGAAAGTGGTGACCATGGACGCTTCCAACACAGGTTGGGGGGGCGGTGTGCGATGGACGCCCGGCTTTCGGCACATGGACAGGTAGAGTGTGGCACATCAACTGCCTGGAACTGTCTGCTGTTTTCCTTGCCTTGAAGGCTTTTCAGTCTGAAATAGCGAATTATAATGTTCTGATTCGCTCGGACAACATGACAGTTGTGACATACATAAACCGCCAAGGCGGAATTCGTTCCCTGCCAATGATGAGACTGATGTGTTGCCGCCTCCTGTGTAGCGAGCATCATCATTTTCTTTCCTTATGGGCGACACATGTCCCAGGCCGTATGAATTATGGTGCGGACCAACTGTCATGCCAAGGAGAGATGCCGGGTGAATGGAGACTTCATCCTCAGACTGTCCTGAGGATTTGGGAAACATTTGGCAAAGCGGAGATCGATCTATTTGCCTCCATGGAGAACATTCCCTGTCCACTTTGGTACTCCAAGTCCCAAGCTCCGTTAGGAGTGGATGCAATGGCCCACAAATGGCCTGTGATCGCAAATATGTGTTTCCTCTGGTGTGCCTCCTTCACTCTGTCATATGCAAAGTCCGTGCGGACAAGGAAACGGTTCTATTGGTTGCGCCGAAGTGGCCCAATCAGTCCTGGTTTCCAGAAATGATAGAGATTCTGGACGCTCCTCTATGGGAAATACCGCTGAGGAGGGATCTCCTCTCTCAAGCGCAAGGCACAATCTGGCATCCTCAGCCCAAGCTGTGGAACCTGCATGTGTGGCCCCTGAATGGAGCGCACTAAACGTGACTCGGTTATGAACACCATTTTGCAGGCTAAAGCACCATCTACCAGATGCCTTTACACACTGAAATGGAATGTGTTCACTAATTGGTGCTTTTCACATGGCAAAGACCCAGTGAACTGCCCCATATCTGAAGTTCTCACATTTCTTCAAGAGCGATTGGACACAGGGCTCACTCCGTCAACGCTCAAAGTCTATGTGGCGACTATATCCGCATATCACGCACCCGAAGATGCCACCTCTATAGGCAAACATGACTTAATTATAAACTTCCTTAGGCGGTTAAATCCCCCTCACCCGGCTACAGTTCCAACTTGAGACCTGTCTTTGGTCCTAAAAGTGCCCGCAGGGCCTCCCTTCGAGCCTCTGGACACTGCTGAATTGCGTGTGCTTTCTCTTAAAACCGCCTTACTGCTAGCTTTGGCCTCAATAAAACAGAACGGGGATTTGCAAGCACTATCAGTCGACAGTTCATGTCTGGAGTTTGGCCCGGGTCTTTCAAAAGCCACTGTCAAACCCAGAAAAGGCTATCTGCCTAAAGTTTTAACCACACCCTTCAGAGCGCAGGTGGTTCACCTTCAAGCCTTTTTCCCTCCTCCATTTAATTCGGACAAGAAGTCCTTACATTTGTTATGCCCTGTGCGAGCGCTACACACATATGTTGAATGCACCCACCAGTTCAGACTGTCTGACCAACTCTTTGTTTGCTATGGAGGACGCACGAAGGAATGTCCGTCTCCAAGCAAAGACTTTCTCACTGGATCGTTGATGCGATTGCCTTAGCTTACGAGTCACAGGGTGAGAATTGCCCAATTGGTATTAAAACACATTCAACTAGAGGCATGGCCTCTTCATGGGCATGGACGAATGGTGTGTCCTTACAAAACATATGTTTTGCAGCAGGATGGTCTTCTCAAAACACATTCGCTAGGTTTTACAACTTAGAGGTAACTTCTCTCTCATCGCAAGTCTTCTCTGTCTAAAGCACTTGCTAATTTGTTGGCCAAACATATACTTATGCAACTGTTTTAAGTACGGGCTCTCTATCATTTCACACAACTGCCTGTATTCAGATCATTATATTTCCCAAAAAAGTCACAAGCACTTTCATATATATAAACTTTCTTCCCGACTGGATTAGTGAAGGGGTTAATTCATACCATATGACTATAGTTCATATATCCATTCTGAGTGTTCCCCTCCTGGCCCATCATGAGGGTCATTCACTTGCGGCATACTCATGTCAGTTGCCGTCCCGCAGGACTGCGGCATCATGTTTCCTCTCTGGAAGGTTATGTCGTGTAGTGCGGCATGATGAGACTCTGTTCCCCATAGCGTCAGCTTAGTGACGCAATGTGAAGTGTACTGAGTCGTAAGGGAACGTCTTGGTTACGTATGTAACCTCGGTTTCCTGAGAAAAGGGGAACGAGACATTTGCGTAAGCTAGCCGTACTACAGATTCAGATTTCTTTTGAGGTGCGAGCGATGCGCTCTTGTCCCTCAGTCAGAAAATTCTGAGGAAAGGTGTTTGTGTGCCCTCTTTTATACCGGACAGCTTCGCGCCTAAAAGGGCGGGGCTTAACTACCATAGCCAATTTTAGAATTGCCATTATTGTAGAAAGGTTTCAACTAGGTCGTGTAGAAAGACACTCCCTATAGCGTCTGCTTCGTGATGTAATGTCTCGTTCCCCTTGTCTCAGGGAATCGAGTTTACATACATAACCAAGACATTTGTTATCTTGGTGAAAAATTGTGCTATGTGACAGCATGCTTAGTTGTCTTAGGTTAGGGATCTTAGTGATACTTTTGATACAATGAAGTACAATTATGTACGATACTGCTTTTAATTTAATTTGTAGACATATTTTGTATTTTGTGCTTTATGCCCTAACAGACACAGAACAAAGCAAAACAGTGTAGGGAAGCAGCCACAGATGCAGGTGAGAAAAACTAGACTTTTTTGTTGATTTCACACATTGCATCAATCACAAGACTTGCAACATTATGCAAATAATAATAATAATATTACACACAGATGAATCAAAAACAGTGTCAGTGAACAATCTATAATGTTTAACATGCACCATTTACATTTTAAAAAGTTACTTTTCAGAGGCATTTTCTATATGATGGCATTTTTGCTAATCATTTAAAACACATAGCATGCCATCCATTTATGTCAAATACTTACTAAACCCATACTAACCTTTGTGTAGATAGAATATAATGAAATATGTCAAAGGTTAGATAATACATAATAATAACAAAATCAAACTTTTCTAATGAACATTTCAAATTCTGGAAAAGCTGTAATGCTGATGTTAATTATTGCTTCACAGAGAAGCAGTACATGTCAAACATAGAACAGCTGGATAGGATTCGTCAGGAATGGAACACCACACATGAGTGCACATGTGAGGTAGAGAGAAACACACACCTACATATATCCGTTATCTATCTTTCAGAAATAGCTCTAGCTCTCTGTAGAAGCTGTGAAACACAGCATATACTGAAAATGAACTTCCCTTTTATCTTTGTTTTACCCACTATGCCCCACAAACCACAACTACAGAATTAAACTGCAACAGTAACTTTGTTTTTATACTGATAACACCAATTCTGATCACCAATGTGTACTACTGACATTTTTTAATTAACATTCATATATAATCAGTTTAGCAATGTTGTGTGGATTATAACAGCTTTAAAAAGACTTGGAAAAATCACTATTCACTGTACATTAATGTCTTGTATGGTGAGCTACTGTAGCTCAGCTTACAGTATGTCATTCTGCTGTTATCCTTCTATGACTGTCCATTGCGATTTCCATCCACATGCATAAATAAAGTTTGTTCTGCTCTATTTGCTTTACTGTACTGTTGGAATGCCAGTGTCTAATGTATGGGACTTTACATGAGAAGTTTATGGTTGGCATATACATTGTATCATTATTATGTTTAGATGATTGGATGGATGTTCTGTGAATTTCCCCAGGTCTTCCAGCAGCAGGAAGATGATAGAATTAACATTCTGAGAAATGCTATTTGGGTCCACTGTAACCACTTCTCCATGCAATGTGTCAAAGATGATGAGGTCAGTATGGATTTAGTCTCTGTTATTCAAAGATTATAGTGTTGTTAACAGTTATGGTCATGATAACATACAGTGGGATCCAAAACTCTGTAACCACATCAAAATCTTGGATTTTTATTTTATTTTTTAATTTAAACCTGGAAGAAAATATAATGTTTTAGCATAACATTATAACGTAAAATAAAGAATAAATAATCACGATTCCATACTATTTCTAGGTCACTAGAAATGTAAATGAAATGCAAGTAAATTTGTGATATTCACATTTAACTTTTATGCATTTGGCAGATGCTTTTTTTTTTTATCCAAAGCGACAAACAGTGCATTCATGTAATACATTTGATTAATTTGTGTGTTCCCTGGGAATTGAACCCATGATCTTACCATTGCCAGCACCATGCTGTACCAGTTGAGCTACAGGAACCCTGAATTGACCATTGGGATAACATGGACCATCATGTTTTGCAACTTGTGGAGTTCATGCCAGTTTAAATGCATGTTTTCATTAAAGCAAAAGGAGGGCATACCAAATATTCCGAAATCCATGTAATTTTTTCCATTCAACTTTTCACTCAAATTGTTATCCTGATAATATACACTGCCTGGCAAAAAAAACTTGCCGTTTGGATTTAAATAAGCAGATACTTAAGAGCCTATGATTGGATCATTATTGCAGTGATTAATATGTTTCAGCTGGCAACAGTTCTTTTAACCTTAACTGATGCAGTGTGTAGCTTCTCATTTCTTAAACAACCATGTCAGAAGACGTATCCCGTGATCATGGAAAAGATGTAACTGTGTTTCAGAAGGGGAAAAATATTGGCCTGCATCAAGCAAAGAAAACAACTAAGAAAATTGCTGAAATCACTGGAATTGGGTTAAGAACTGTCCAATGCATTATTAAAACCTGGAAGGATGGTGGTGAACCATCAGCTTTGCGGAAGAAATGTGGTCGGAAAAAAATCTTGAATGAACGTGATCGGAGATCACTAAAATGCTTGAAGTCATATCGTAAAAAAATTGACAGTAGAACTCACGGCTATGTTTAATAGTGAAAGTAAGAGCATTTCCACACGCACATTGCAACGAAAACTTACAGGATTGGGACTAAAGAGCTGTTTGCCCACAAGAAAGCCACTTGTTAGTGAGGCTAATAGGAAATATCAACTTCTGTTTGCTAGGGAGCATAAAGATTGGACTGTGGAGCAATGGAAAAAGGTCATGTGGTCTGATGAGTCCAGATTTACCCTATTCCAAAGCGATGGGCGCGTCAGGGTAAGAAGGGAAGCACATGAAGCGATGCACCCGTCATGTATAGTGTCCACTGTACAAGCCTCTGAAGGAAGTGTTATGACCTGGGGTTGCTTCAGTTGGTCAGGTCTAGGCTCAGCAACGTTATGCGGCAATAAAATGAAGTCAGCTGGGTACCTGAATGACCAGGTTATCCCCTCAATGGATTTTTCTTCCCTGACAGCAATGCCAAGATTCATCGGGCTCAAATTGAGAGAGAGTGGTTCAGGGAGCATAAGGAATAATTTTCACACATGAATTAGCCACCACATAGTCCTGACCTTAACCCCCTTAAAAGTCTTTGGGATGTGCTGGAGAAGACTTTACGGAGTGGTTCGACTCTCCTGTCATCAATACAAGATCTCGGTCAAGAAAATGTATGCAACTCTGGATGGAAATAAATATTGTGACATTGCATAAGGTTGTCGAAACAATGCCATGAGAAATGCGCGCTGTAATCAAATCTAAAGGCGGTCCAACAAAATATTAGAGTATGCAACTTTTTTTTTTTTGGCCAGGCAGCATAATTTGTAGTGAAAATTTTATATAAAATAAGCTAAATAAAAGCATTTTAACTAGCGGTCTCAGATTTTTGGAACCCACTGTAACTTTGAACTAAAGTTCTTGTCAAATTACTGATCATCGTTTTTATGCAGTGTTATGAGGACGTGAGGACAGTTCTAGAAATGTGTGACATCACAGCAGACATCAACAGTTTCATCAATATGAAAAGCACAAGCACAGCTCCCTCAGGTTAATACTGCACTATTTCCATTAGGTTTTTAAATTATGCTACATTTGTCAAAAATCTATCCTTGCCCTTTTTAATACTGATTCAAGCAGAAACTATCACAAACTCTGCCATTATGACATTGTGTAGTTAAGTGACTGATGAAAATAATATAGTCAGGGGAAAGTGCTTTGGTGTGTTTACTTAGTGAAAGTTCTCCATTGTGTCAATAGCACCCATTATCTTTGAGAACTACTATGACAAAGAACCCACAGTGGACAGCAATGGTATCACTCGCTTTGGAGGAGGTGTGATGAAGAGGTGGGTTTTCCATTGTGGTCTTTTTTTTTTATAAAAATCTGTAAGGCTACATTATTTATTTGCCATGCTGGAAAAACAGAAAACAATGAAAAAATGTAGGAAGCAGTGTATTGTTTTTTTTACTCATATTGCCAATGGTCTTTTTCCTTCCACAAATACTGGTTCATCTGTCATAAACTGCTAGCTGACATGTCACATACAAACAGTGTGCAGGCTAAAATGTGAAAGAGGGTTCCGTCGCTTGTTTGCACAAAGTGCAATGAGTTAAATTATAATTGTAATGTGATTAAAAAAATATTTGTGTTGTATAGGTCAGTGGTTATCAGTAAATATGATATCTGAATCTATTCTTTACTTTAATGTGTAGTGTTGATAAGTTTATGCATTTTATTTCTCCTTTGAAAGGTTTTCAAATCTCTTGCAAGGCAGTTGTGCAGTTGGCTCTAAAAATAATATTCATGCATGTACTCAGCCATCAGCACCCCCATCTGGTATGTATTACAAAAACATAAGGACAACTTTCTGTCTCAGTAAAATACTGTTGTGTTTAATTCTACTGCATACAGTACAGTTCCATTTACTGGTGTTTTTATACTAGATTACAGATGTCCTTCACCACCAGGAGGCATGTTTACAACACCATATAACTTCACTGAATAGTATTTGGGTAGTTGACTAATATCATGGATGTGAATGTTTGTTTGTTTTTCAGCAGTAAAATTTTAGGTTAAAATGCATATGTATTAATCACGCTGTGCAACATTAATGTTTACAAGTACAGATATTACATGTACTGTAATATGTTCGTGTAGTATGTTCCTCAAATAATATGGCCATTTATGATAGGATCTTTATAATAGGATTATAATAGAACTGTTTTTTATTTATTCTCTAGCTGACAACTCAGATGGGGTGTATGCATCCATTCCCAGATTTCAACAAGAAACTCCAAACAATGCTGCGCCTCAGAGCGAGAAATATCAGGCTGAGTATGACTATATAGCTCAGGTAGGACAATTTCAGAGAAAAACTGATTAAAATTGGCCCTATAAAAGAATAGTAACAATATGCATTCAATTTGGGGGAAAAAAAACAGCTTGGAAAACTTCTGAATTCAGTCATCACTGCTGTAATTGATTTAAGCTTGCGAGAAAATTTACCTGTAAGATTGCCACGTTTATATGACAAAATGTTCATTTGGTTTTGCCACTTGCTGTTACCTAAGAGCAGAAAAAATTTAATATCCTTTTTTGGATAGTATAGTGGAAATGTTTATTATTGTTTGATAAGGGACTGAGAGGGAGCTCAACTCTTGTGTGTGCAGGGCACTGATGAGCTCTCCATCTCTATGGGGGAGGTGGTGCTCGTGGTGGAGCAGGGAGAAGACGGCTGGTGGATGGTGGAGAGGGACGGTCAGACTGGGCTGGTGCCAGGCTCCTACTTGGCCAAGATTTGAATCAAGAGTGGGAGAGGACTAGAGCATACTTGAAAGTCTCTCCCTGTCTTTAAATGCCCTTTAATAATTTAATAACAGTTATTAATAGGAGGACTTCTGAAAATCTGTTTGGATTATGGAAACTGATCCTAGATCAGCTCTCCTACATGTTCATTTGTAATCGACAACTGGTTATTATAGTGAGCTATCATTTTTTTATTTTATTTTATTTTTTATACCCTTTTCTCCCCAATTTGGCATGCGCAATTCCCAGTGCGCTCTTATTCCTTGTGGTGCCACAGCGACCTGCCTCAATCTGGGTGGCGGAGTATGATTCACAGTTGCCTCAGCTTCTGAAACAGTCAGCCCACGCATCTTATCACGTGGCTTGCTGGGCGTGTTACCGTGGCATCCACACACAACTCGCCATGCTCCCCATCGAGAGCGAGAGCCACCTTATAGTGACCACGAGGAAGGTAACCCACATGACTGTACCCACCCTAGCAATCAGGCCAATTGGTTGCTTTGGGAGCCTGGCTGGAGTGACTCAGTCACCCCGGATTCTAACTCACATCTCCAGGGGTGGTAGTCAGCGTCTTTGCTTGCTGAGCTACCCAGGCCCCCATCATTATTGTTGAGATTTATATTTATTGTTTTAATGGAAAGATTATTTATTGTGAATAAAAAGCATAAGAATGTATAAGAACAATGACCTAGGCACTATGGACTAGCCATTATTTTAGTTCACAGAGACCACTGTGGCAATTCACATAGCCATGATCTGTCATGATCTTCTACTAAGATCATATTTCCACATAATTATTTAGCAATCAGTGATTATAAATCTGCAAGAGGTTTAAGTTTTGTGATAATTTAAAGGTAACACTTCACAAGGTTCCATTTGTTAACATTAGTTTAAAGAATATTCCAGGTTCAATACAAGTTGAGATCAACTGACAGCATTTGTGGCATAACGTTGATGACCACAAAAAAAAAAAAAAATTATAAAAAACAAAAGCGAGGTTACAGTAAGGCACTTATAATAAAAGTGAATGGGGGTTTAAAAGGCAGAAATGAGAAGTTCATAATTTTATAAAAGCACACATTATTTCTTCTGTTAAAACTCATGTATAATTTGAGCTGTACATTTGTTTAAATCGTCATTTATACAATCTTTTTTAGGGTTTGAATGTTTGTTGACATTACATCTTTAGAGCAACGAAGTTGTAAATTTGGCTATAACTTTACACAGAAAAGTTTAGTAAGTGATTTTATCACACTAAAATCATGTTAACTGGCATATTGTTTATGTCTTGTGGCTATACTTTTGAAATAGTATTTTAAAGTTTACGCATTGGTCCCATTCACTTCCATTGTAAGTGCCGATTGATCTTAACTTGTTTTAAACCCAGAATATTTCTTTAACAACATTAGTTAACATGAACTAACAATGAACAATACTTTTACAGCATTTATTAATATTAGTTCATTAGTTAATCTGTTAATTTAAACAAATTAGTACATTTTTAGAATCAAAAGTTGTATATGTTAAAATTAGTTAATGCACTATTTGTCTATTTTATTAACTAACATTAACAAAGATGAATAAATGCTATAAAAAATATATAGTTAATTTTAAGTTCATGATACCTAATGCATTAACTAATGTTAACAAATGGAACCTAACCGTAAAGTGTTCTCAATTTAAATATTAAGTCAAATAAGTTCATAATACAGTTTTAATGGGAATAATCTACCTAGTGTATGTGTCATTTGGTTGCTTCATTGAGTGCATCACAAATAAAAACTCATATTTCAGAGAACATCCCTGTGCATGTATTAAGCTTCTTGTTGGAATCTAGGCTGATTCCTCACCTTAATTATTCATTTTGGCTTTTGTCACAAGCAACAACAGACAAAGCCAGAGAAGTAACTCAAGTATTTGAAAATGTATGCAGATATCTGGGACCGTATTCACAAAGATTTTTATCTTACCACCAGGAGTTCTCCAAAGAGTTCCTAGCTAGGAGTTTTTGCTTAAAACCTATTCACAAAACTGCTAAGAGCAAGTTTTACTAAGGAAATCTTAAGATAAGAGTAAGGCGGAGTTGACCACGTTGCTATGGATGATGTCATATTTTATTAGCACGCTCTTTTAAATCACCCACAGTGATTGGTAGACAGGAAACCGCTATTTGTCAGCTAAGTCAGACAGACATACATTACAGGACTTCCTGTTCCGGTTGCTGTTGGCATGCTGCACGAGTGTTTGTAGCTTGCTAGCTTGCTTAGCATTGCTTTTTCTTGCTTATTCTTATATGTTCATCATTTATCCTTTGCCATTTTACCGCATGCTTTGTGTTTTTCTGCATGTATTTTACCACGCGCACCCGTTTTCTCTCACCGCTCAAGAACAACCATAACAACAACAAAGTGCGGTAAGTCATGGCATCCGCTCATGTTATTTCTTCCTGCATTGCATGCTACATGTTTACTATAGCTTCTTCCGTCTGCAGTGAGGGATTTACATATGATAAATGTAAGGAATTAGTCAGGCTGATGGAGAAGGTTAATGAGTTAGAGACATGCATCGAACACTAGTGGAGGTCAGTGAGAAAGAGAAGTCGGTAGATACTGTTTCGGATGCAGTTAGTTCAGCAAGCAACACAAACATTTTGGTTCCAGCTGAAGAGCCCCCACAGCAGGGCGTTTGGGTGACATCTCGGCGGCATACTCGCTCAGCAAAGTGACACCACTCTCCCGTTCCTGTTAGGGTTTCCAATCAATTCTCCCCACTCAGTGATGCACCCACTGAGAATCATTTTGAAAGAGCCTTAATAATTGGTGATTCTATTGTAAGGAACGTGGAAATAGGAGACTCCAGCCACCATTTTTAAATGCATTTCTGGTGCCAGAGCATCTGACATCAGATCAAATTTACAAGTGCTGGCTAATACTAAACGTAGATTTTCTAAAATTGTTATTCATGTTGGCACTAACGATGTCCTGTCGGAGATAACTAAAAATAATGTTAAAGAGGTGTGTGAACTTGCAAAAATGATGTCAGACACTGTAATATGCTCTGGCCCCCTCCCTGCTCGTTGTGGTGATGAGGTTTATAGTAGATTTGTGTCACTGAATGGCTGGATGTCTGAGTGGTGTCTGGAAAATAGCATAGGATTTATAGACAATTGGAAGAGTTTTTGGGGTAGACCCAACCTGCTAAAGAGAGACAGACTCCATCCCTCCAGGGAAGATGCCGCTCTCCTCTCTAGTAATTTGGCTCTTTGTCTCAATAGTGATAGTATTTGACTAATTGGGGCCCAGGTCAGGAAGCAGACATACTGGTTAATCCGAACGTCTGCTAGCTGCCTTGAGACGTCACACAGGTCACATAAACTACGACACATAGAGACTGTATCACCTAGCTATCATATAGAGACTGTGTCTGTTCACCAAACTACCAAATACAAACTCCTCACTAAATCTTTTAGAAAAAAATTTATAAAACAAAAAAAAAATTGAAGATAAACAAAATATAGGGCTACTAAATATTAGATCTCTTTCTACCAAAACACTAACTGTAAATTAATTGATTACGGATCATAGTTTGGATGCGCTCTGTTTGACTGAAACCTGGCTTAAACCAGATGAATATATTAGTTTAAATGAATCTACTCCCACTGGTTATTGTTATAAACACGGGCCTTGCCTGATGGGTCGAGGAGGTGTTGCTACAATTTACAGTTAAGTTTTTGGTGTTACTCAGAGGACAGGATATATGTCTTTTGAGATACTTCATATGCAAAAGTCTTTTGATACTAATAATGCTTAATGTGACACCGTCAGATATAAATAAAAAAAATCTCTGTCATCTTTTGCCCTTGCTACAGTATATAGATCACCGGGGCTGTACTTAGATTTCAGATCTAGTAGTTGCTGTAGATAGAGCTTTAATTGTTGGTGACTTCAACTTTCACATAGATAATGAAAATGACACATTGGGATTAGCATTTATCGATATTCTCAACTCTCTTGGAGTCAAGACAAAATGGGACAGGACCAACTCATCGCCATAATCATTTGCTAGATTTAATTTTGTCATATGGAGTTGGTTGATACTATAGATACTCTCAGATAGATAGATCATTACCTTGTCTCTTGTTTGCTGCGATCAGCTATTGTCACTCAATCTACACCATGCTATCGTTCAAGCAGAACTATTCTTTCAACCACTAAAGACAGCTTCACTAATAATCTTCCAGATCTATCTCATACACTCAGTAAGCCCAAAAGTCTTGAAGTTGATGAAATAACAGAAAATATAAATAGTCTTCTCTAGCACTCTTGATAGTGTTGCCCCCCCTTCAAATAAAAAAAATTCAAGAAAAAAGCCCAGCACCATGGTGCAATGATCACACTCATACTCTCAAGAGAGCAGCTCGGGAAATGGTGCGCAAGTGGAAGAATACAAATTTAGAGGTATTTTGTGGTGCACAGAAAGATAGTGTCTGTAGCTACAGACAGGCACTAAAAGCTGCCAGGTCAGCATACTCATAGAAAATAACCACAACAATCCTAGGTGTTTATTCAGTACTGTGGCTAAATTGGTTAGAAATAAAGCATCGACTGAACCAGATATGACGCAGCAGCACAAGAGTAATGACTTCATGAATTTCTTTACTGATAAAATTGAAATAATCAGAAATAAAATTGGAACTATGCAATCAACTGTCACAGCACCTCAGAAAACAGTGTCTCATATTTTTCCCCACGAGCAACTTCAGTCCTTCGCTGTCATAGTTCATGAAGAGCTAACAAAACTTATCGAAACATCAAAAGCCACAACATGCATTTTAGATCCAATACCAACTAAGCTCTTAAAAGTGGTATTCCCTGTAATCTCAGAACCTCTTCTAAATATTATTAACTCCTCGCTATCCTTAGGACATGTCCCAAGAAACATTAAAATGGCAGTTATCAAACCGCTTATTAAGAAGCCACAGCTTGATCCTGGAGAATTGGCTAATTACAGACCAATTTCAAATCTACCATTATGTTGAAAATACTAGAAAATATAGTGTCCTCCCAACTATGTTCATTTCTACAGAGAAATGGTGTATATATGAACAATTTTAGTCAGGATTTAGGCCCCATCACAGTACAGAGACTGCACTTATCAGAGTTACAAATGACTTGCTCTTATCATCTGATCACGGCTGCATTTCTCTTCTAGTGCTTTTAGATCTTAGTGCTGCCTTGGACACGATAGATCACAAAATTCTCTGTAATAGGCTGGAGAATTATGTTGGCATTAGTGGACTTGCATTAGCATTGTTTAGGTCCTATTTATCAGACCGCTAACACTTTGTACTGTATGTGTAAACGAGGAATTGTCAAATCAAACAAAAGTATGGAGTGCCACAGGGATTAGTTTTAGGGCCTCTTCTTTTCTCCTTATACATGCTTCCCCTTGGAGATATTATCAGGAATCATGGAATAAATTTCTACTGTTATGCCGACGATACCCAACTTTATATTTCTTGTAAACCCAACGAAAATTCACAATTCTCCAAATTAGCAGAGTGTATCAATAAAATCAAAGATTGGATGGCCAGAAATTCCCTTCTACTTAATTCCGACAAAACAGAGGTACTAATTATTGGACCAAAAACCTCTAAAAATAAGCCGCTAAAATATAATTTGACTCTCGATGGATGTACTGTTATGTCATCTTCTACAGCGAAGAACTTAGGTGTTTTATTTGATACCAATCTGTGCTTTGAAAATCAAATTTCCAATGCTTGTAGACCAGCATTCTTCCACCTCAGAAATATTGCCAAGTTACGAGACATGCTCTCTGTTGCTGATGCTGAAAAACTAATTCATGCATTCATGACCTCAAGACTAGATTATTGTAATGCATTACTGGGAGGATGTCCAGCAAGTTCAATAAATAAACTTCAATTGGTTCAAAATACAGCTGCCAGAGTGCTGACTAGAACCAAGAAATATGATTATATTAGCCCCATTTTATCATTGTTACATTGGCTACCTGTTAAATTTCGTATTAATTTTAAAATTCTGTTAGCTACATACAAAGCTTTGAATGGGCTATCTCCATAGTTCTTAAGTGACCTTCTGACACGCTATATTCCATCACGTTCATTACAATCACAAAATTCTGGCTTGTTAATGGTTCCTAGAGTATCAAAATCCACAAAAGAAGGTAGATCCTTTTCCTATTTGGCTCCTAAACAATGGAATAGTCTCCTTAACACTGTTCGGGACGCAGACCCACTCACTCAGTTTGAGTCTAGACTAAAGACTCATCTATTTAGCCAGGCATACACCTAACTTATCCATCAACTCACAATTAGGCAGCTTTAGTTAGGTCTGCCGGAACCAGAAACATCTATCATGATCTATAACTCTGCATAAAATGGAATGACATCTATGCTAATAATAAAATGGAATAACCATTTGTTTTCATATCCTGAGGTTACCAGAGCTGGACAGATCCAGCTCTGTTCTTGCTTGGTGTCAGACTCCACTGCTATGTCTCTCTGAGTGATGATGACTAAATGCAGCCGGTGCTAGCCAGACATCACTTCAGTCTTTTACGATGGACTTCAGAGGATGAACTGATGCCAACTCAAACTGTAAGACATCGGATACTTCATATGCCACTGCCTGAACCTTGGACTTAGGATGGACCCCACTGAACCTCACCGAAATGACCTGCCAATTGAACTGCAATGCACCTCACTGATCTCTGCCTGCATCACCTTTGTCTATTGATGGACTACACTCTTGAAATGGAATACATAGACTATCATTTAATTGCCAACATCAGCCAACATGTCATCAGCCAACTAACAAAGGACAATGCATCTATGTGAATTCTGCAGTTAATCCAGGATGGACTTCAAAAACATTAGTCATTAAGCTTACGGTTCTTTTTTTTTTTTAAACACTGGACCTTAACACTTAGTTTACTCATCTTAAACCATAACCTGCACTGCACATAAATAACTAATACTGGCATTGTATTCATGCTGGTTAGCCAGAGGGGAACTGGCCCACACAGTGAGCCTGGTTTCTCCCAAGGTTATTTTTCTCCATTAACCAACATCTTATGGAGTTTTGTGTTCCTTGCCACAGTCACCTTCAGCTTGCTTGCAGGGATTCTAAATACAATTATTGTTTATTTAATTTTTATACACAATTTACAATAATATTTAATCAAACTACACAATGATCACTCAAAGACTTTATGTATATTACAATCAAATTTTTGTTAATGCATGATTTTTTAAAAAGCTGCTTTGAAACAATGTTTGTTGTAAAAAGCGTTATACAAATAAAAATGACTTGACAGACTGATAGACATACATACATACATACATTTTTCATCCTGTGTTAATGTAATGAAATGAGCTTGCATCCCATCAACAGCATCAAAACACCGGGTAGCCCCACGATTGCCCTGATTCCCCGTGAATGCCCCCTTTTTTTCCTCTGCAGCGAGCGCACATCCGCTAGAAAAAATGCGCTATGAACTGCCAGAAGCAGTGCGGTCTGGAGAGGGCATATATAGTTTGATAAATGATTCTGCTGACAAATTACAGAAATTCCCAATTCATCAGCACTACACAATTTTATTTTGATGTGGCCAGGAAGCGCAGAGTTTATAAAACTGTTATCTCTGGTGTAATTGAGTTTTTGGGAGAGGTAATTGCATCACTAACTAAGCTTACACAAATGAAAACACTGGTTATATATGTAACTGTAGTTCTAAGACTGAGTGGAAGACCACTAGAGGCAGTCCTAAAAGCACTAGTGGAAAACTCTTGTGCTTTGACCGAGAATCGAATTAGAATATTGTCACCGTGGTGCATGACGTGTCATTAGCTCAGAGAGCCACCTTATAGTCAGCTCGATCTCTAGATCATTCTCGTGAATTCCGAGTGACCAGAGACTCTGGCAGTCTTCCACTCAGTCATAGAACCACAGTTACATACGTAACCAGCATTCTATTTCCTTTCGTTCTAGACAGCAAGAGGCAGTACTGAAAGCACTAGTGGAAGACGAATAACTACGCAGTAATTAGGAATCCTGCACTGATGCATCGCAAGGGGTAGAGAGCACCGCAGCACACACTGCTGGCAGCGGAGTCACATTCAGTCTGTAGAAATGAGAAAAAGTGCAGGCTGAAGCCCATGTTGCTGCTGCACATATTTCAGAGAGTGATACACCTCTGAGCGCTGCCCAAGATGTTGCGAGAGCACGCGTAGAGTGACAGTAAATTGATGAGGGGACAGGACGCCCTGAAGACTCGTATGCATGAGAAATGACCTGCGTCACCCAGTGTGCTAGTTAGTCTGTGCTTGGAGAGCGCAGTCCCTTTGCGTGCATCACTGAAGCAAACAAACAACTGTTCAGACTTGCACCAGGCTGCTGTCCTGTCAATGTAAACCTTCAAAGACCTAACTGGACATAACAAAAATCCGCATGTCAGCCTGATATAGCAGCAGAGCAACCGACACAATAGGCTGATTCATACATTGTGGAGACAATGTCTTGGGTAAAAATGCTGGATTGGGCCACAATGAAACATTATTAAAATCAGGCCCCCCAGCGCAAACAGGGAGCGCTGACTGATAATGTGTGGAGCTCACTCACATGCTTTGCTGTTGTAATGGCCAAGAGGAATACAGTCTTCAAAAGACAATCATTTAACATCAGAGTCCATTATAGGCTCAAATGGTGCTTGACAAAAAACTGAGCTCCACACTCAAGTCCCACATTGGACGATTAGCCCCTTTTAAAAAGGCTACAACTATCCAGTCAGACCCAAGTGAGACACCACTCACCTCAGAATGGTTGGCTGCCAAAGCTCCTACATACACCTTGAGTGTAGATGCAGAATGTCCAATCTCCAAAAGAAGATCTTGCAAAAAATCTAAAATCCATCATACAGAACAGTGTAGTGGATTAGCGGCATGTTCAGTGCACCAATCACAGAACACCTACCACTTACTAGCATACAGTTTTTTTGTAGATGCTGCATGAACATTCAAAACAGTGTCTCTGACCCCCTGTGAACACTCCAAGAGAGGGCCAGTGGCCACACCCACAATTTCAACTAGTCTGGGTCAGGATGCCAAACTCTCTCCTGAAACTGAGTCAGCAGATCTAATCTGCTGGGTAGAGGACAAGGTGACCCTGCTAACAATGACAGGAGGATCTGAAACCATGGCCTCCCCGGCCATTGAAAAGCAACTAACAGCAGACGGTGGCTGCATTTACGCACATGGCACAGGGTTCTCCAAATCAGTGGTAATGGGGGTAAAGCATACAACATTACGTCCGGCCAGTCGTGAGCCAGTGCATTCAGACCCAGTGATCCTGGCTCGTCCATCAGAGAGAACCAACGAGGGCAGTGAGTTGTCTGACTGTCTGCGAACACATCAACTACTGCGGTCCCATAATTCCGCCATATCATCTGCACAACCTCCAGGTGTAGTCTCCAATCTCCCTGTAACACCCTGCCGCGTGAGAGAGCGTCTGTGGCATGGTTAAGTCGACCGGGCAGGTAAACTGCTCAAATGGAAAGGTTTGCTTGAACCCATATCAGCAGATTGCGAGCTACTTGAAGTACGCTCCGTGACTTTGTGCCCCCCTGATGACTGATGTATAAAAACGTTGCCATGTTGTCTGTGCGCACCAAGACATGTTTGTCCCTGAGCACCATCTGAAAATGGAGTAGAGTGAGAAACACTGCAGTCAATTCCAGAACGTTTATATGTGCTGTGCACAAAGCCCCACTCCAAGTGCCATTCACTCCTCTCTGGTGCCAGACTCCACCCCATCCAAGAAGGGGGGCGACGATGGGGGCCTTGGTGTCACATGAGACTGATGACCCTGTAGTAAGGTGCCACCACATCTGGCAGGAGGAGGTGGAGGTTGGGGGCTCCGACGGTGAAACTGATGAGGAGGCTTAAATTTAGGTTTTGCACCAACATTCTGATAGTGAACAGCAGAGCTGTAGGTGCCCTGGGGCCTGATGCTGTCCCTACATGATGGAAACGAGTCTCTGAGAGCAAAACATGCTGATCTAGAGCTTTCTGTGCTGCCGGTCCAAAGATTTGAACAGGTACTAGCGGCAACTGTCTCAAGTTGTTCTGACAGACCTCTGGCAAAGGGGATTGGGCCAACCAAACCTGGTCAATGCTTTTTGCACCAAAAAGCAAGTCAGAGGCAGCCACTGACATCTCATCTAACTCCTGTTCTGCATGCATAGCTGGTGATGATGGCATGCATGATTCAGGCTCCACTTTGTCCTGTGCCTCTGTTGTAGGCTGAGCTCTAGCCAGGAGCAGCAGTAAAAGTTCTACAGAAGACGACAGCTGTTCCACTTTGCATACTTAATCAGAAGATTTAGTTTTTGTATTCTTTTTACCATGCTGAATTGTTTGCTTATGCTTATGATCAGACATACGGATACTCGAAGAAAGCAGCAAATCCTCTGCAGAGGATTCCAGACCTGCCAGTCATGCTCAACACCCAACAAGAGGCATTATGGAGCACTCAGATTATGGGTCAGATATGGCCTCTTTAATGGGGCTTCTCCACTGCACGGTACAGCTCTACTCAACTCGACTCGCTTTTTGGGGGTTTTACCTCTCGTTAGCAATGAACGAAACAACACGAAACGAAAAAGTCTTTCAGGAAGTGTCTCAGCTGTTGGCTGCACACGACTACCACCAGACCTACCAACAGTGTAGGGGAAAAGTAAAAACAAACTTAAGTGACTACAGAACCATCAAGGACAACAACAGCCGGAGTGGTTCAAACAGAAGAAAGTGTAAGTGGTTCGACCAAATGGACGCTATCTATGGCAATAGACCGGCGAGCAATGGGAGGGAGAGTGCCCTGGACTTGGCATTGTTGGAGTCCACAATGGAGGATGGTACGTTTTGTTACGTTAAAACTCTATATTCTGCTTGAAAGCATCACTTTATTTAGTTGACCAGCTACTGGAAAGCTTGCTTCTAAAACAACCAGGCAAAATCACCATGCAACAACTGCTTTATGCAGCACAATGAGCTAGTAGCTAACAGCTAGCGGTCGTGTTATTGTTTATGGTCAGTAATGTTTGTGTCGCATTTAAGATGATGTCACGGCAGTAGAGGCGGCGCAACTATAATGATCAGCCTATAATCCCACTGTGAGGGAATGAGGTCACTGGGACAGGAAGGTTCAGGTCTCAGGTGAGCTTTTAATCACTAACTTAGGGATAACACAGTCACAACTGGCACAGTAACTTCTTTAGCATCACAGGCTCCTAGTCACAGCCTCTTAATCATCACAAAGTCTTTATCACAACTCTGTAGCATCACAAACTCAGTAGCTTCACCGTGAGACTCTCGTGCCAGACTCTCTCTCTCTCTCCTGGTGGTGGTGTGGCTGTTTATATGCCGCTCTCCCCAAGCTCACTGGAATTAGAGACAGGTGTTAGACAGAATTTAGCTCAGGTGTAAGCGCCCTTACTGCTTTCTCTCTCTCCAGACGGGCGCTCGACCATGCCCCCACTGCACCTATCCCCACCGCCCGACTCAGGCCAGGGAGACATCCAGCCTGTCTACCACTCTCCCCCCCATTTCTAGAAAGGAAGTCGGCGACAGCCATTTGCGCTCCCGGTCTGTGGAGCGCCTTGAACTTAAACGGCTGAAGAGCCAGATACCAACGGGTGATCCGTGCGTTGGTATCTTTCATGCGCTGGAGCCATTGGAGTGGGGCGTGATCCGAGCAGAGGGTGAAGACCTGCCCCAGCAGGTAGTACCTGAGAGTGAGGACCGCCGACTTGATGGCAAGACACTCCTTTTCTACGGTGCTGTACTTAGTCTCCCTCAGTGAGAGCTTGCGGCTAACGTACTGGACACAACCTGTGTCCAGCAATGCTTAGGGAGTACCCCCCTTGATTATTACCGGTATCCGGTATGCTCCGGCTCGGTCGGGGGCAGCCTGCGGGGTGTCGGGGATCCAGACCACCGTCCCTAGCTCCATCACCGGGCAGTGCCCCGGATCCCCGCAACCCCAGCTGACTGGCCCAGACGTCACGCCCGCACCTGCGTCGGCAGGCATTTCCACCTGAGGGGGAGAGTGACGGGGCACTGTAGAGGTAGGGGGTGGTGTCCACCTCCTCAGGCGAGGAACTGGCCTTGGTGGTGGAGCTCCCTGCCTCCGCAGGGCAGGAACGGGCTCTCTGGGGAGAGAGCAGAGTGAGAGGGATGGGGGGAACACACAGGGGGAGGGGGAAGAGGAGGGCTCTTCCGCCCTCGGGTATGCCACCAAGTGGTCCTCCGCAAGCTGGACGGCTTCATCCAGCAAAGCTGGGCACTGGCACTGGACCCACTCCGCTATTCCCTGCGGCAGTCGATGAATCAGCTGTTCCAGCACCACCTGGTCGATCACTCCCCCTACGTCACGATTCCCCGGCAGCAGCCATTTCCAGCACGTGTCTCGGAGCCGTTGGGAAAAGGCAAACGGATGGTCGGTCTTCCCCAGCTTCAAGGTCTGGAACAGTTGGCGATACTGTTCCGAGCTACGACCCACCCACTGCAAGATGGACTTTTTGAGGTCGTCATAGGCCAGGAGATTAGCCGCTGGCAACTGTTGGGCCGCAAGCTGGGCTTCCCCGGACAGTAGTGGGAGGAGCCTGGCCGCCCACTGGTCACGCGGCCAGGCCCAGATCTCCGTGGTCCTCTCAAATATATCGAGGAAGGCCTCAGCATCGTCCTCCGTGCCCATCTTCAGGAGTGTGGGGGGAGGCAGTTGGCTGCGGTGGTCCGGGGTCACCGCTTGCTCTCTCTCCTGGCCGAGGCGGCTCCGGATCGCGAGCCGGTCCTCTGCTTGAGCTCGCAGGATCTCAAAAAACCATCGTTCCTGGTCTTGGCATAGCTCAAGCAGGAATTGCTGGTTGGACTGATGCAGGCTGGTGAGGGACTGGAGGATCTCAGCCACCTGGGAGGACTCCATGGGGCATACTTCGATTCCTGGGTTTCGGGATGTAGAACATCTAAATGTATCCATACTAACTTCAATACTCACCTAAAAAGCAATCCAATGAGTATAAATCCAGCGCTCGTTAACGACACACGTAAGTTTCACGTCCAGCGAGAAACAAACGATGATCATGCACTCATTAAACCTTGGCAACCAGGGCTTCGGGGTGTATGTTTACAAAGGTATAAAAACTCCACCAGTGCTTTCAGTACTGCCTCCGGAGGTCTGGAAGGTAAGGAAATAGAACACCCTTGTGATTCAGGCGATACCTTTTTAAAAGATCAATGTCAACATTATAATATATTATTAAAATACATCGACTGAAGTCAATACCTTTTTAAAGAGTAAATGTCATAATAATAGTCTAATATATTGTTTTTAATGTGGATTGACAACAGCAGCTATCGTTTGTGAGTCACTGGAGTTAGAAGTCCTCAGGAGGACTTCTAATCTGTTGTGGGTTTAGGAGTTACATTTAGCGTTAAAATGCTTAATGGATTACTCATAGAGTCCTAAAATTATGAGTGACACGCCCCTAATTTTTAAGAGCTGCTCCTAAATTTCCACGTTAGGAGCTACTCTTAGCCTTAAGATTTTTTGTGATTACGGGCCTTGATGTCCTTGTACAGCCAGCAAGCACAGACACCTGGCATGGCAATACTAAGCTAATACTTTATCGAGATCTTGTTTCATATTTCTCATTTCGAACATCCTGTTTCAGGTCCTTCACATTCTTCATTATACTAAGTATCTATAACGTGCATGTGGAGACCACAAATACATTAATTCTTTTAACAGGTTGTGTTTCAACTATCTATAAACAATATAATTTTAAAGCCCACAGCTGTTATTTTATCCCTGTATTATAAAAGGTTCCAAGAACACAGCAATCTAACTTTCCCCTCTAAATAATAAGTGAAGGTATGTTACTTAGCATGACTGAAACCTCAAGCAGATGGATATGCATCCCCCTCCCTGGGAATGGACTGAACTTTGACCCTGTTCCACACTATAAAGTGTTTAGCTCCGCCTGAGTGAAAAAAAGCCCCCAGACAATGCATCTTTGAACATCCGTGACTGTGTGAATGATCTGTGCACTATAGAATTTCTCGAGAGTGGGATAATGAATGGGAGTATAGTACCACTGCAAGCTGTTATATTATTGGGAACAATCATGTTGCAGTCTTGCTTTAAAGCAGTGGTTCCCAAACTTTTAACAGTGACGTGCCCCTCCAAATATTCAACATCTTTAGCGTACCCCCTCTCTAACGCATAGATAACTTTCACATAAGGTATTTTGAAAATATGTATATTTAACACAATTATCTTTGTAAAACAACTCCCTTATACTAAACATGTTATATTTGTACATATTGAATAAAAGGCTTACTGATTGTGATGGGTATGCTAGATATGATATAACTGCATAACTTGAAAACTCCCCCTTCATCGCGTCGCGGTATGCAAGAATAGGGGTCGATTCTGTGCCTGAAATTGCGCATCACTGCAGGTACGTCATTGCTGGCAGACTTCGAGCATTTCTGGTAAGTATCTGTGCAGTTGCGTGGTCAGCTCAAGGTGCTTATTTAAAAACATCATGCAACAATGTAAAAACAGGTCTCTAGCGTGCAAGCAAATGTGAGTGAAAATTACTGCGTGTGAAAGTGGAAAATTATTTGGCCACCAGATGTCTCACACCCGTCAAAGCTTATGAACTTATACCATCAGAATCAAAACTCCCTATGCATCTAAACTTAAATACAAATTATGTTTTAAACTGCAAAAAAAAAAAAAAAGAAACTAAAATCGTGGACGACTGACATGTGCGAGTCTGGTAAAACAGTTAAGTATCAATTTTACTTGCAACCACTAAGCTACGTCACCTAGCAGTGTGCTGGACTGGTTAAAAAAGATACTTGATTTTTGTTTTCTGAAAAAAAGATACTTGTGTGATGCACGACGCATGAGTGGATGCATTTTTTTAACGGCAAAAGATACAGTTATTTGATTGCATATTTATCTGACCTTTATGAAACAACCATTATGGGCACACACAATTATTTTTGCCAGTGAGAAATACATGAACTGGGTTTGACTGTACTTTAGACTGTGATGAAATTAAAAGAACGGTAAATCTCAGAATATTATTCGTGTACCCCCAGGGGTGCGCATATCCCAGTTTGGGAGTTGTGGCTTTGAAGTTAAAAGTTTCTACAATGGCCGTCAATCGATTACATATATATATATATATATATTAATATAAAATTACGAGATTAATCGCATCAGTATTTGCTGAGAGAGACACCCAAATAAAGATAACTCAATATATAATAATGATTAGGTATATAATAAATCCAGTAATTCATAGACATTCCGTAGTTTCAGCAGACGAGTTAAGCGTTTGTTTAAGTCAAGCTGCATGGCACTATGCTTTAATATGGTTATCTGCCGCTGCTGTGCGCGTGAATCCGTGAACTTCTGCGACACGGTATTTCAAAGCGTGCTTGAAAACAAAACACTGATTGGTCAGTAGCAAACTTCCAAAGAGAGCGACTTTTGGAGTGTCTCACTGTGGTTGCGTCGCTGGTTTTCAGTGTCTTGTGCTATAAACACTGCATTTTTAGGACATCTTGAGAACCCTGCATTCAGAGTTGTGCTCCGTCCAGCTGTCTTTGAACACAACACGTGTCCTGTTGTGAGGCTCCTTCACTCATATTGTTGTTGCTGCCTGCTCTCATCAAGTGCATGAGAGCAGGCACTTGTACACTTGTAGATGCGCTGACTGCGATTCGCACAACATGAAGGTGGTACTTCAAGCCTGAATTGCTCCATTGGTAGGAAAATTCCATAAGGATGGTCAGGGGGCTTGATTATTTATTATTTTTTACATCATTAATCATGCACGCAAGTTTCTAAATCTAAAACAGACTGCCCAAAACGATTACAGTGAAATGAAACACAATTAAACAGGTGTCAACTTATGAAACATTTATTTTAAGATCGAAATTACAATCTTATTTTCATAATTTTTCCCTTCTTAACTATTTACATTCATTTAAAATAATACATTAATGACCCTGTTCTAAATACCTATCCAAACTAACTGTTAATTCTACATATTCCTAGAATAGTAATGTTCACACTTTAAGCAATGGAAAAAGGGGGGGGGGTAAAGATCAGTAAATGGTAGGTAGTGCATGTAGACTATACCCCAAAACATCTTTACACTTTACATGTAAACCAATGTGAACCCCATTTTGAACATAGTTCACTTTAGCCGTCTAATTGGACCCTGATTGTAGTGTGTCAATCCAGATCTGTCTCTCACACTGCCACTTTCCCTGAGCAGCAGACTGGTGATGGGTGACATCAAAGACAGCCGTACCACGTGTGGATCCTCTCTAAACATATTTCGCCAGCCATTTACAAGAGTCATTTTGGTATTTTTAATATATAACTAAACCGTACACATAGTGCAAACTAACAAATGAGGAAAGCATACATTCCAAATATTATTCCACACAATAATGGCATATCTTTGCCATTCAAGCAAAAATGCTCTTTCAAAAACTCCATATGACAGAGAGAAAATGTTTAGTTATTTGTGTGTTAAAGTCTCCTCAATGGGATTAACAATTGGTTGTTCACCATTTTGCAGTTTGGCCCGACACCTTTGAGAAATAAAAATCATAATTAAATTAAAACGGATTTGTAATATGTGAAGTATCTAAATAAATAGGATGCAATTTGCTTCACCCATCACCAGTGCATTGAGCAAACCCTGTGTAACATGTAGAAAGAGGGATAAATGAGGGCGTTTCCAGTGTGCCACCTCACACCAACAGAACCCTGAGCCCAGTGTGTGTGAATGAAAAGAGGGAGTCTGTCTGGTATGTTTTTTCATGCATACGTTCCTCCAGTGATGAGTAGCTCATAGGCTGGATCCCGGCTTCTGCGACACAGCACCACACAGGCACACAACATTCCCAGCATCTAGAGGAAAGAGTTGCAGAGTTATTTTCCAGTTGACTATGACAATTTATGGATAGAAGGCTGCATCTAGAGGAAAAACAGTTATTTTCCAGTTGTCTATGCTAATATATAGAGAGAAGGCTGCTTCCTCTATAATTTAATTACTGCCATGAGAAAAAAATTTTGGCTGGTAGTTAGGGCAGTTAGTTGAATTCATAGGACCATGACAAGATTTTTGTGCCCACCGCCCCATACATTTTTGCAAACTAACTTAAAGTAGATTCTGTTAAAGTTCATCACACTAGCTCATTCAACAAATGTGTTCTGAAAGTTCAGACACAAAGCTAGACTACAGTAAAAACAAATCAAACAGCCCAGCAGAACAGCTGCTTTAATTCATGCATGTTTGCCAAGAACAACCTAACCTACTGCCCCATTTCTTGTCTTGTTCATTCAGACAGGCTGAGTCAGTTACCATCTGAAAGTCACGGGCATGCGCCAGGCTTGCCAACACATAATTTTATTTGCCTTTACACCCCAGGGGGTATTTGGAACTGTATAAATGTCAAAGTCAGTGATTCAGCCGCTACAGGCCTATAAAGGCATGGTCTGACACTCCCTAAATGCTTTAGTGCCAGAGCTCTGCTTATGGGGAGAGACTGCCGCTGTGTAAGCCTTTTTGATTTGCAGTCTCGAAGTGTCTCAATGACTAATAATGCTGAAGTAACTGTACTACCTGCATTAAAGAGTAAGAACCAGACAGTCTAGCTCAAGAGGGATTTATTTTTTACTTCTAAAAGACATTGATTTAACTTTTTGTATAAGATAAATTGACAGTAAGGCTTGGGATTGATGCCTTTTTCACGCATCGATAATTGGAAGATTTTCCAGATGATTATTGATATACAGTATATCGTTTTTTTTTTTTTTTTTTTATATATATATATAAATAGGGCTACCCATTGCACAATAGTCTCTGTCTTTTCAAACATATTTTTCAACACAACTTTGGTAAAGTGTAAGCGGGTAAATTAAAGGGGGTCGTACACCGGACGTGTCTGGCAGACGACATGGCGCATTCTAAAATTCGAAACAATTATTTTCTATGAAGGTACATACAAAGCGTGGAATCGCAGTCTCTAGAGGCTGCTCAAAATTCTACAGCACCACAGAGCAAAAATAGTTCTCCATTGAATTCAACCCAAATCATTATCAAAGGACAAATATTATTTACTCGAGCCATCAATGGATGATATATTGTGTATATGCATCTTTCATATAGCCTACACAATGTATTTTCAGTTACAAGTATGTCTTTTTTTAGCAGCTTGAATGAAAACTCTTCAAAGATTCATACAGAGAAATTGCATTCATTCCTAATCGTTTAGTTTGCGCAGTTAAACCATTTTCATACACTAACCTACAAATTCATCCACGTCACTTTCATTCTTGAAATACAAAAACCTTCGTAACGTTTGTATGTGTCCTGTGCAAGGAGCTCTAAAATACCCTTCCTATGTTGTGATAGCTGTGCCTTCCGACCAGCTTCAGTAATGTTATATCACCCTCTTGTGGTCTCCCAATGCTATTACACCAGACATTAAACAGAAGCCCAACTAAGTGTGTTAGAAGGCATGCAATTTAAACTAATTAGTGAATAAGAACCAATGTCTTAAATAGTGGTCGGCGGATATGGGTTTTTTAATAGCCGATGCCGATATACAGAGAGCAAGGTGGCCAATAAGCTGATATAATGCCGATATATCACACAATTTAATATAGTAAATAAACAAAATTGCTAAAAAAAAATTTTTTTAACTCTTATTTAGCACTATATTTACTCAATTTCACACAAAACTTTGTAAAAAAGAATCTAAAAAAATATTGTATTTTAAATGGTAGATAGCAGTTTCTTCTAATTTCTGTTTAGTCATCAAATTTTAATCATTTATTTGCACATGAAGAAATTAATATATTAGGAAGAAGGAAATAACAGTACACACAGTAGTCCAGCAACCATGGATGGCATGTCCACATTGGCAATTTTGCATTTACTCAAAAATACAGAATCAAACCAATTGTACATACTGTGCATAGTGAATAAGACATTTACTTATAGCACACATGAAGTGCTTTTACCTTGAAGTTGCACAAGAGTCTATTTAGCAGAGATGGGCCACTTCTATTAACATGAATGGGAGAAATTGGAACGCTCAACCAAGAAGCTCTCATGCCCAACGTTCAACAGATGCAGACAGGAATTCCCACCTTACAGGTAAAAAGCCATTCACCTTTTAGATACAGACTTTAGGTACATCTGTCAATCAACTCATTAGCTATAAAAGCTGTGAAAATTTCGTTTTTTAGCGTAATCTGAGGTAAAGAAGCACCATTTATGATACCAGTGTTGTCAGATTTTACTGCTGATTTGAAATATGTTCTTTGATCGTAATCTTGACCAACCGTTTTGGAGATTTGAGTCTTTCCCCATTCAAGTAAATGGGAGCTGCACTGTCATGACTGGAAATAGCCTCACAGTGGACTGACTTGTTAGAATGACTTTGGTTGCACTCACACACTCATGCGGATCCAGCGAGCAGCAGTAATCTTCTGACAGTTTAAACGGCCTGGATTGCCTGCTTGGATTGTGACCACTGACCATCATGATTTGTGAAACAGAGGAACTTTTGAGCCTGAAATTTTGATTCTGGCTGATAGAACACGCGCTTCAGAGGAAGATATTATAGGAGCACTCGGAAGGAAGAAAACGCTGGATTTTTGTGAGGTTCGTGAATTAGATCTGTTTAAACAAGATATCTGCATATTTGCAAATGGTATATAATAGCAGTTTTATTGATATTTGCCTTTTATCATTAGAAAAGAAAGTTAAAAGTGACAGGGAACTGCTGAAGACAGGTTGATAGAATACGTGCTTTAGAGGTAAATGAGCGTTCCACAGGATGCTGGATCTGCTCAAGTTGTGAGATTGGTTTATTACATCTGTTTAAATGAGGTATCTGCATATTTGCGGATGGTATATGATTAGTTTTATATTTGCCTTTTTATCATTAGACAAGACAGTTAAAATTTACAGGGAACTGTTGAGGAGAGAAAGGGAGAATGAAACATGCAAGCACTTTAACATTATGAGCTCAAATGCTTCTGCCGCAGCTCTGATATTCAGACTGTTTAAATGACACTGTGTTGCACACCAGTCTATTATTGTAGTAACACGATGCACGAAACAACAAAATGAACCATGAAGGGTCGTTTACATGTCTCAGTCGCTTCACATGCAAGCAGGTGATTTTCTGCGCCCTCAATAAAAAATAAATAAAAAATTTAAAAAAATCAGCAAAACAGGAAAGTTTATCTGCCGATGCCGATAATTAAAATGTCAGAATATCGGCCTCAGCAATATATCGGTCGACCACTAGTCTTAAATGCATCAGAACAGTTAGCATACCTGAATTGCAGCAAATGTAAGCGCAGCCCAGATGACGTACATCATAATCTCTTTCAGTTTCTTCACAACCAGGGCTTCACATCCCTAAAAAGATTCAATATAAGATTAATGTCACATGCAGGCTTTCTTCGCTTCATAGGAAACTCACAACCACACACAACGTCTCACCTCAGGGTAAAGGTCTCCAGGGCGGGAGAGGGAGCCAGTGCAGTTGCTCACGTTGGGTTTGCAACAGCTCTGCGGTACACTGTTGTTCCGAGACTCCTTGAACCAACGCGTATTCTTCCAGTCAGAGTAGTTGGCTATTCCGCAGCAATGGAGCTTTACATAGAGTACAGTGGGCAATATGAGAATTTTACTAGGGTTGGGAAGGATTTATGACATTCGGTTACGATAACAGTTCTGGAATGTCTGCATTCTTCCGCAGATGCAGACGGAGCACTATGGCCATGTCCACACTAATACACTTTAGTTGAAAACTCAATTTCCATTTCCTAACATCATTATTTTCCCCAGAGTATGCAGTACTAGTGAGCCTTTTTGCTTTTTTCAGTGTGGATATGCAGGAAACGTAGAAAAATCAGTGTGTTTTCAACCAAAAATGTATTAGTGTTGACATGGCCAACAAAAAAGTATTCACTACAAGCAACGGAGCCACTGACATGATGATCAGCATGCATCTTATTTACTGTCGGATGTGCACGTAAATCAACAATCAACTTTCAAGCGGGTGATTCATTGTTTCTTGCCATTAATAAACCGTGTAAACCTTTTTGTAGTATATAGCATATATGCCATGCCGCAAAGAAAAACTAAATCCAAAATGTGGATTTACTTTATTTCTTGTTATTAGTTATTACTCTGCTGTTGAAATCTAAAATAATCTCATAATTTCCATGGGCAGTGAATGCAATAAGAATTGTTTTCTTAATATTGTCAATTCTTTTTTCCTCAAAATTACTTAAGGAATCATTAACAGATCTGATGAAATCAGAACAAGAATTGATAAATCCCATGCTTAGATTTTACTGTTTTTTTCTATACGAGACAAATCCATCAATTTATAAACTCATGAATGTTTCTTAAGTAAATTCACCTCATTAACCAGTCTCACCTGTCTCTGCACATAGTCAATAGCACGGCTGGGAGCATCTGTGTTGGTGCCATTGTATTCATTATACACTTTCTGGATGGAATGATTGACCTCATCTTCCACCTAGAAACAAATTCACCCTTAATCACAAAATCCCTTTTCTTTATGTTGAAGGAGATGCATTTTTGTAGTCTATATGCCACAGACAACATTGCTATATAATCAGTGCAGTCTGAGTACAATGAGGGACAGGTATTACATTACAAAATGAATGCATTGTTCACCTTTCAATGCAATTGAAAGGTTTCACTAAGTGAAAGCCGCTTTTATATAAAAGAAAAGAGATGCAGTCACTCCTCATTTAGCAAATATTGACATTCTTTAAATGCACAACTTACCTTCGCTCTGTAAATATAGCCAAGCACCACCACTACCACCTCAGTCACAAACACCAACATAAGAATGATGACAAACTGTGAAAGAGGAATGCAAGAACAAGTGCTGTCAGCATAGACATAATGCTAAACATTGTTTATAAAAGATGAAGTGTGTTATTTCAGTGCCACCAAACGGAATGGCAAAAATAATGACTGTTTTCAAACAGGTTTCTTGAACACTCCCCCCAGAATTCAAGTATATTAATTAACATCAAAATAATTACACACTCCACCTTTAACCACTGCTTGTAAATTAACCATAACTTGTGTCTCATTTCAAACCATCCTTAAGGGAAACACCGTATACGACAAGTCAGTAATCTAATAGTTCACTAACCGTGGCAAGACCGCAGCGGCTCTCTCGAATAGTGGCACAGCATCCAATGAGTCCAATAATAAACAAGAGCGCACCAACAGCGATAATGACAACAGCTGGTATCAAGGTGTACACATCCTCAAAGAAATGGTCATAGTCATCATACGTGATAAACACGTAGGCTCCAACATAGCACAGGATGCCGGCAGCCGCCTATGAGGAGCAAATGGACAGGGTCAGTTATTCAAAAAGATAAAATGCTGCGATTCCATGCCAGGAGTAAAGAGTTATGTCAATATCATTATGAGAGTGAAATATGATCCTAATTCAGTTATTGGATTGATTTGATGCCGTCAATTTACCAAAAACCCAAATCAAATGAAGACATTAGCATCAAAGCAAATGATTTTCAGTAAGTATTAGGACACAAATTAACAAATTAATGTTGGCTTTCAAAAGAAATAAACACTTTGTCAGTATAATTAACAACACACAGAGCACTAAGAAAGACCATCGTGAAAGGTATTTAAAGTTTGGAAATGTTAACTGATAAGCCAACACTAAAAGGTCACAACACAGAAAGGATATTCATTTTGGCATTTGGGGAGATTTGTTTCAGAAGATTCTACTTATAGTTTCCCCCTTTTCTTTGCAACACCACCTACTGTTAGACCCCCTGAATGTTGTGCAACTGGTTTTTATATTATGAACTGGAGATTTAAAGGGATAGTTCACCCAAAAATTTAAATTCTCTCATCATTTACTCACCCTCATGCCATCCCAGATGTGTATGACTTTCTTCTGCTCAACACAAACTAAGATTTTTAGAAGAATATCTCAGCTCTTTAGGTCCATACAATGCAAGTGAATGGTAACCAGAACTCTGAAGGTCCAAAAAGCACATAAAGGCAATATAGAAGTGTTCCATAAGATTCCAGTGGTTACATCCATGTCTTCAGAAGTGATATGATAGGTGTGGGTGAGAAACAAATCACTACTTAAGTACTCTCTTTACTATAAATTCTCCTCTCTGCCCAGTAGGTGGCGATATGCAAAACGAATGTGAATTGCCAAAAACAAAAGAATAATGTGAAAGTGAAACATGAGATTTATAGTCAAAAAAGACTTAAATATTGTTCTGTTTCTCACCCACACCTATCATATCACTTCTAAAGATATGGATTTAAATATTTAAGTAATTTGGATTACTTTTATGCTGCCTTTATATGCTTTTTGGTCCTTTAAAGTTCTGGCCACCATTCACTTGCAATGTATGGACCTACAGAGCTAAAATATTCTTAAAATCTTTGTGTTCAGCAGAAGAAAGTCATACAAACTGGGATGGCATGAGGGTGCGTACATGATGAACTATCCCTTTAATAAATAAGCCTAACTCCTATAAAAAGAATAGTGAAGAAGTGTAATACGATCTCTCTCTCTCAACAGGAGACTTTAAACTTCACAGATCAAAGAGATTAATCAAATGCACAAGAAAGGCAAGCTGATTTGTGGAGTAGTAGGCTATTTCTAGAGATTCCATTGCTCAACTTAAGTCTAATATTCTAAAAACTTTGCCCCAGTTCTGTCAAAAGCCAACGTCATGGACAATGAGCACTATGTCAAGCTGTTTGGTGATTTTCGTAGTGGCTTAAGTGTTTGATTTTTTTTCAATATAAAATCAGAACGTGTTTTTGCGTGTGTCTGCGCTGTTTTTCAAACACGCACCGAATGCGTTTTTAGACGGCGTGTCACGTTTAAAAGAACGTTTGCGTATGCGTTGCGTCTACCTTTAATAAGCCAAGAATGCATTCACCCCTAACTCATTTATACCGACCTATTCTGCGGCTATAGGAAACAAACGGAAATGACTGGCCAATTTAAGCACAGCAGCGCATATAAAACAAATAAACAAATACAAAAAAACCTTGCAATGCGCATAAATTGTGCAACTGCTTAATAACAAACCATAAAAATATAATCAACATATGACCATTTAAAAGTGTGGATTATTTAACATCTCTATTTTAGAAATGCTTAAGAAGTATAAAGGACAGAGTTTAGTAATAATAATGCAGCTGCTCGTCACCTGACTGTGTCCATCCATCTGACAACACTGACGCACTCCCAAATTCTGCCTTAAACACCTAAATCTTACCCAGAATATCAGATTCAGAAACACCAAGACGGTCTTAGACGACGTGATCCCACACTGACCCATCATTAGAAGTTGGAATAAAGCCGTTTAAAATTGTAAATGTAACAGACAGGCTGCGGATTATAAAATGGCTGCCCGTTTCCAGGCTGCCATACCACTGCTGTGTTTGTGTGAGTCTGATCCACGAACAGCGCCACCACAGAGCACAGCAGACGCGCACGATTACTGCATGTACGGGGGCGGTACACAAAAGAGGGCGGGGTACTATAGAAGGGGCTGGACCAACTCCAAAAGGGAGCAAGTGGTGCTCACTGCAGAGCAAATGGGTGGAGCTTACGTCTAGCTCCCCCTCGCTATGTGGGGATAGTTCCACACACGGTAAGAGTGTCTGTAATAGAGGTCTGCAACGCAACCCGAGAACCCAGCGGGGTTCGGGTCAGTTTTTCAAGTAGGACTTCGGGTTCGGGTGGGGTCCTACCAAAAATAAACAGGCCTACCAAACTTGTTTCGTTCACGCGCTCTCACGCATGCGCAAACGGACGAGTTAGGGGCTGTTCACACCGAACGTGTGTTTGCAAGCGTCTGTTCTGTTTTCCCATTGTTTTCCTAAGTAAACACATGCTGGACGAATGTCTTTGACTGTTGCGCCGTGTCTCGCTGTTTCTTCAGCGTCTCGCACAGGACCGGCACTGTTTAAACACTGTCAAGTTAAAAAAGAACTTCAAACAAACGCATGTCGAGACATCTGCGCACTGTTTCATTATTTGTACTGCTTCTAAATTGTTTTTTTTAGCGCAGGTGTCACAAAGATTCAACGTTCTAAACAAGAGGGAACTGTTGCATTGTTTCATATATTTTTCCAGATTGTTCTGCACCAAGCAAAGTTTCAGCGCATAAACGGCAAATCAATGCTTTTTTCCCATTCTGCTTTAGTGTACTGAGAGGCTGCCGTGCATTTGTTTAAACTGTATGTTTACTGTTTCAATACTGTTACGAATGTTGCCTATATGCTTACATAAATATAGCCTATTGCAACAGAATTTGCTAGGAGAAGAAATTATAAAGACAGTGAGCGGGTTCAGTCTTATAATCTCACGGTATCATTCGGGCAGGTAGGGTCGGACCACACGGTCTTGTGTACGGGTCGGGTTTCATTTTAAGGCCGTGCAGACCTCTACGCTGTAGTCTCAGCCCCAGACAGCACGCCCAGTGTCTGTGTACTGTCTGACGCTTATCCACAGTTTTCCTGACCAACCACTGGGCGGCGCCATGATGATTCTAATGGCCTGTTTTCTATTTCTGGTCTTGAGACGCCAAGTAAAAACTGCCAAAAGGAGCGATCCAGAAGAGAACAACAAACATTTAAGTTTTACTTGGAGTAAAAATGAATTTCAGGCTCAACCTGTGCAGTTGTTGGCTGTCATAACTCTATAATTAATAATATAATGATATCAACATAACTAACCTCTGAGCATCTCTTCATGTCATTTACACAGACTCAGGTGAGGCACTGTCTATAAAAAATTGTCATCTTGACTCTGTGAAGTATCGGGATGTTTTTTTGACAATTTTTACAAATGTAATACCTTAAACATTACATTACCCGCTAAGAATATACGCCGATGCGAGTGAAAACACCGGAGACCGGAAATTGAAAACAGTCCAATCGTGCAACACTTCCGCCTTCAGGAAAAAGGTGGATAGCACACAAATTTGGAAACGCTTTCTCAGTCCAGTCAGACCAAATCTGATTGGCTGACTTCTACAGGATTTCCGAGAGCTTAGTTTGCGCTGGTCCGAGTGGAAGCACGAGTCGAGTTCACAAGGTTCTGTGTTGATACAGTGAGCGCTTTTGAGGACTAAATATTCACAGAATTTGCCCAAGTTTGCCAGGTTAGTCGCAAGTTGGTAACTATTAAAGATATTCAGTGTTTGGTTTGAGGCACATACTTGAAAGTAAAGCGGATATCCATTAGCAGAGCTATATATTCTGTTTTGTTTACTTAGTTATGTCTGTGAAATATTCTGTAATGGGGTTCTGTGCTGTACTTACAATCGCTACACATTTTTCTCCGTTTTCCCACGTGTTTTCTGTGCAATCGTTTGCGGAGACTATAAATATTATTTATTTATTTATTTTTACATGCCAATCTTTTATTATGGTAAATTTTTTAATATATTATTTATATATTATTGGGTTATTGGAGCCGTCTCCGATAACCCCGCCCCTAAACACCACGTAATGACAACCCCGGCTGTGACTGGTCACTTTACATGTCAGTTATCTTTTCAGATGGCTTTTCCTGCCAAAGTGGGCGGTTCTTTGCCAATGTTAGCTACGATAGACCCCAGACCTTTGCTGTGGAAGTCAGGCTATGCGAGACTAGGGTCTCTGGCAGCTTTATACTTCTCAAACCTAGTGAGCCGCCTACTTAGCATTTCTGGCCATTGTAGGACAGGACTACTTTGACTCACTAAAATGCTGTCTATGAATGTAGCTCACTAGGTTTAAGTTCCATCAGTTATTAATGATGTTAGTAGTAGTCGTATTTTATTTTTAAAAATTATTTTGTTACTGCAGAGACGTTTTAAACTTTTGTTGGTTTTGTTGAATTGTATTTGGTAAAACATATTTGTAGGTGTTTGTTGAAACTATGGGTCTGTTCCAAAACTTAGTGAGCTGCGTTGCTGTCTCCTGCATACAAAAGCAGCTGTCTTTTACGGCAACCTCCTTACAGAAATGATGCCTCATAAGAGAGTGATTTGGAACGCTCATCATAGGCGGCAGCTCCGCGCATTATTCAAATAGAGCTTCTCATGCAGCACACGGAACACTCAACTAGCAAATGTTTTCAATAGAGGTGACACGAAAGGAACAATGCGATACTCTAATGAGCATAAAAATATGCATAGTACACACACATTTTGGGTAAAACGTCAGTTTTCAATGATATTAAAAAATGTTAACGATACTTTTCAGTACTGCATGTATTTGTATAGTATATTTATAATAAAAATTTCTCATGCTTCATCTGCCATCTTGAATTTATTTTTCTGCGAGCTCATCACGGTGCATTCTGGGATCGCCTACACAGGGAAGGATACATACCAGGGGTCGGCAAACTATGACACGCGGAGGGGTAATCATTGGTACCAGCAATGGCGAGAGAGGAGTAAACTATTTTATTCATATGAAATTCTGCACCTGCATTCCAATCTACATCTTACTTGATGTAATCCTTCCTCATGATCACGCAGCGTGTTTTCACGAGCTGAATGGGAGGCTAAACAAAAGTTAAAATATGTCGAGACTGCAGTATACCCAACAGACTCGTGCAGCGTGTGCAAGCCATTTGCGCATCACGAGGTGGCAGCGCTTCAGGTTCGACGAATAGCATGAGTAAACGCGCCCGCTTTGTTTTGGTCAGGCTGCGCGGATGACAGCCTACATCCCACGATTTATTTGTTTCTTTTTGCTTTCAGAACAATGATGCAATAAGGAAAACACCTCTTAATCATTGAGATTTTGCATACAGGTACACCCTCCTTAAACCATAGTCACACTCAAAATTGCATTAAATGATTAAAAGAGAAAACATAAACCCACGTGGGTTCAAAAATCTAGTCTATAGTCTATTCAAAATAGAAATTAAATCTGGTAATAAAGTTTTAGGATTTTGCAGGTGCGATTCACCGAAAAGGGCTAAATAGTTGATCGGCTTGTGATGCGCGAATGGCTTGCACACGCAGCGCAAGTCTGGTAACACTTTAATAGTGTTTAGACTCCCATTCAGCTGATGAAAACACACTGCATGAGGAAGGATTACATCAAGATGTAAATTGGAATGCAGGTGCGAAAAACTTCATATAAATAAAATAGACTGCTACTTTCTCGCTGTGACTTGCGTGCTATGATTACCCCTCTGTGTGATTTTGAAAAATGTATGACATAATATAAGAAATATTTATGGCACAGCCATTGACCAGGAAGATAAAAAATGGCACTCCATGTCAAAAAGGTTGCCAACCCCTGATACTTACGATGCTACCTTAGAGTTCCAAGTATGTATAGCTGCAGGCCGAAGATCTCCAAATGGGGACAGGATCTCCAAAAGAGAGCTGCGCCCACATCAAAAGGGGTGTCACTTCTACACACAGTTTGGGCTCCATATATCTTTGCTGGCAGTTTGGAGATCCCACTCCATTTTGGAGCTCTGCCTGTAGCTATATCCTTCTCCAGAATTTGGCCAAAATGAAATATCTATCTATCTAATTAAGATACCTACCTTTTAGAACAGACTTCACGTCTGAAGTGTGCCTATAATGGCTCAAAATGCTGTCTCCGAAGGAAGCTCACTAGGTTTTGAAACAGACACTTTAACTCATCTAGTGGTATGTGGATTGTCTTTTTTATTTATTTATTTTTTGATGCTTTTCAGAAGTGTTTCAGATCTCATGGTCGATATTGATCATGCTTTACTTTCCTCCACTTTTAGCCTGTTTTAATGTCTCAATATCCAATTTGGGATACAAATTTATGATACAAACACTCATGCCAAACGTGTGTGCAAGATTGTTACACAAAAGAAAATTAACAAAGTGATCTCCTTACACCTGCTGTTAGTGAATTGACGTGCATAATCACTGGTTCACTAGACAGGAAGCAGCTGGATCCTGGACTTCCTGTCAAGCAGACGCCAGGTGGTTAGAATAGGCAGCAACATCTCCTCATCACTGACCCTCAACACTGGAGCCCCACAGGGCTGTGTTCTCAGCCCACTACTGTATTCCCTGTACACACATGACTGTGTGGCAACACATAGCTCCAATGCCATCATTAAGTTTGCTGATGACACGACGGTGGTAGGTCTGATCACTGACAATGATGAAATAGCCTACAGAGAGGAGGTGCAGACTCTGACACACTGGTGTCAGGAGCACAACCTCTCCCTCAATGTCAGTAAGACAAAGGAGCTTGTGGTGGACTTCAGAAGAAAAGACAGAGAACACAGTCCCATCACCATCAATGGAGCACCAGTGGAGAGAGTCAGCAGCTTCAAGTTCCTGGGTGTCCACATCACTGAGGAACTCACATGGTCCATCCACACTGAAGTTGTTGTGAAGAAGGCTCATCAGCGCCTCTTCTTCCTGAGACGGCTGAGGAAGTTTGGAATGAACCGCCACATCCTCACACGGTTCTACACCTGCACTGTAGAGAGCATCCTGACTGGCTGCATCTCCGCCTGGTACGGCAATAGCACCGCCCACAACCGCAAAGCCCTGCAAAGGGTGGTGCGAACTGCCAGACACATCATCGGAGGTGAGCTTCCCTCCCTCCAGGAAATATATTCAAGGCGGTGTGTGAAAAAAGCTCGGAGGATCATCAGAGACTCCAGCCACCCGAGCCATGTGCTGTTCTCACTGCTACCATCAGGCAGGCGGTATCGCAGCATCAGGACCCGCACCAGCCAACTCCATAACAGCTTCTTCCCCCAAGCAATCAGACTTCTGAACTCTTGATCTCCCACGATCAAAATACATCAGCACTGCACTTTATTACCCTTACTCTTATATCTCACACCGGACTGTCATAAATTATATTATTATTATATTATATTCTCTCTTAACAACTGACTATCAACCGACAGCCTGAATGTCAATACAGTACAATACTGTACATTCTATATATACTACTATATATACTTTTTTATATATTTTTATTTTTTATTTTTACTGAATAATGTGTATCTATATAGTGCGTATTGTATACTGTACAGTGTATGCTATTATTTGTATATTGTTGAGTGTAATTATGTGTATATCAGACATTTAAATTGTACTGTGTTAATTTGATGTTATTGTAAATTGGTATATGTCTCATCACTGTCACGACTGCTATGTTGATCGGAACTGCACCCAAGAATTGTGTGACAATAAAGTGATTTGATTTGATTGATTTCTATGGTGGTACATGCATAACACAAAGTTATAGTTCAAAAGACTGTAGGTATGCATGGCCAACTGTCCCATGACATAAACAACACACTGGAATTGTTAAACAGGTTTAAATATTGAAATTTCCACTTGTAACATTATATGTAACAACAGACAGAAAAATCTACATTAGGCATTGACATAAGTGCAGTGCAATCTACAGGATTTGTAGTTCACACAACCACAAAGCTTCTTCCTGTTACACACTAGAGTTGTGGGTTTTTCCCTTCTCACATTTTTCCACATGGTTTTATAATTTGAAAAATATCCATACATCCTGTACCATGAAGTGGGGTTGATTAAAGTACAGCAGTATGTAGTTTAAAGATCAAACGTGCAATATTTAAAGCACAGCTGCATGCATGCTGTTTCATGACTCAGTTTTAACATAACTAAAATCAGCATGAGTCCCAAACAGTTTATCCCAGTGACTAAAATGGGGTGTGAAGTTGTTATTTGGTTTTTGGTGGTGGACATCATGCTTGCTCGGACCTCCGTAAACACCAAATGGGATCAGACAGGATGTGGACCAGGGGAAATCATATCCACAATGGTCCTCCACTGATACATACACATGGACCACCATGAACATCCAGGTGGTGAGCAGATGACACCTCAGTAAAACTGGGTTGAGTGTGGTCCAGAAACCCACTGTGACCAACTCTCATACCCCAAGGCACTTTGTGGCCAGAGCAAAGGGGGCAGAGTAATTGTGGTGAATGGCATGGAAAGTGACATACAGCCAGCGGATCCTGTGATGCAAAAAGTGCCAAATGAAGTACTTAGAAAGTCGAAGAGGTGCAGGGTTCCAGCCACTCCACCTAGAAGTTCTAGTAACGTAGGTGCTCGTTCAGGCAGGGGATTGGGAGGTCTCTACATCCACTGAGCTACTGCAGCTGGGATCACTAGAATGATATGATTATAGAGGGTAACTCCACTGCAGTGTAGGAGCATTGCAGTTGTGGGCATCTTGCCAGGCTGGATCTTGTACGGTGTATAGCTGGCCACCTCTCTCTCATGATGTCGCAGACTAGGTAGGGTAGGCAAAGAATAAAGTATGATGCCACGGTCAGAATCACAGGAAAGAGAGGCGATCGAAGAGTGTCATAGTGGTTGAGCCGCAGGTAGTCCCACACAGGCTGCAAAACGGAGTCTCTTTCCTGGTAGCTCTCCCAGACCATTTCAAACACATACATTGGTGTCATTTTCAATATATATGTAAACTTCTATTCTTATATAGCAGCAAATGAAACACTAAGAGAATACTTTAGCTCTGTATTGGGTGTTTCAAGTAGCTCAGGTACCTCGTATCTAATGACTTTGTAGTGAAATATTGATACCCTCGTCCCTTTTGTGTCTGAGGTGTTATGTACGATGTAGGTTTTTAAATATATTGCGAAATATTTAAAATGGATTTATTGCTCAGTTCTTGAACATGACAGGGCATGTCCAGTTGTCATTCCACTCCATAACGCAAGAGGACGTCGACGTCAAATCCACACAAATTAAGCTTGTAGGTAGAATGGTGATTAGCAAGAAATGAGTTGTATAAATTGGGCGGGTCTAGTGGCCCAGAGATTGTCAACGGATTTCCCAAATTTAGTATGGCAGTCATTCAAATTTATGAGTAAAGCGCTACATTATTTGTTAGGGTTAGGTTTAGTGAAAGATTAGATTTGGATTATAGTTTCTTCGACTAATCAGATAGCGCTTTCCTTATGAATATTACTGATTATTCTAATCGGGCGTCGCTTTCCTCATAAATATTAATGACTCGCCTTACGTAAATTTGCAGTCAGACGTGATGGCTCTGAACAATATATCTCCTTATAAACTCTTCACAAGTTTATTTTCAATTCAATAGTGTTTAAAGTTTCTCAGTATCATTTTCATGAGTAAATTATTATTTAAGCGGCCACTGAAACGCCACACAGAGACGGCTTTTCACGTGGTACCTGTTAATTTTCTCTGCGCTGGTCAGGCTTGACCAATAACAGTTTTAGATATTTTTTTTTTATTTTAATTTTATAAAGGTTTGCAGACGCGAATTTGTATTTTTATTTCAGGCAACAATCCTTTGAAATGACTAGATTTAAATGATTAGACTTTTTAATATGCAAATGTCTGCAGTAAAACTAAAAAAGTTCTGAGATTTGAATGCGGGTCAAAGGGTGATTCCGCTTTCTGAGCCAGCACAGCGCCGCTTAGAGGAGGGAAACTTTTTTGTTCTAGTGCATCTTCGAAACGTATGTTTATGTTAGCATCACGAGTTAGCGCTGCCATTGGCACACAGCGCTAACAGTTGAAGAATAGTCCAGTTTACACTGACAGCAAGGTGGTATCCGATCTTATGGAGTCAGAAAGTGCGAGTGTGGTACAGGTAAGTGGCGAGCCTCTGTATTAGGTGACATCCATGAAGTTTAGAAAATACCATCAGTAATTTCTGTTTGTTTGTTTAGTGCTGTAATTCATCATTACATTGCTATGAAAGCACTTCCTGATCTAAATGAATTCATAGTTCAATTTTTCGAGTATTATGAAAACACCTCCTGCTAAGTAGGTTTACAAGCATGTTAACAGGGAGACCCGTGGTACTTTATAGTACAACGTGTCGCATTTATTTGCCTAAACCAAACTTTAAGCCTGTATGTTAAAGCAAATTATGAAAATACCTCATTAAGGCCCTATATAAGGCCCTCGTTATATACACCTCTTGACCCCCCATTAAAGCACAACCCTGCTGCTTAAACAAATGTTTTACAATTAAGTACGCTCGTGTTATTTTGTTGAAAGGTTTAGAATAATTACATATCCTTTCTCCAGTGGCCGTACTTTGGCTGAACTTTATGTGAAAATAATTGTACAAAGTGCATGACATTTGGTGACAAACTGGTCACCATTGTGGCCTCAAAATCCCTCAAAATTATCATAAATTAGGATTTCGCAGATAAAGAAACTGTTCATCCAGTAATGAAAATTCTTTCATCATTTACTCACCCTCATGCCAACCCAAATGCATATGACTTACTTTCCTCTGCTGAACACGAACAAAGATTTTTTTTAAAGAATATTTCAGCTCTGTAGGTCCATACAATGCAAGCCAGCAGGGTCCAAAACTTTGAAGCTCAAAAAAGCACATTAGGGCAGCATAAAAGTAATCTACGACTCCAGTATTCACGTTTGCTTTTCATTTCTAAAATTGTGCATCCTCGTTTCTGTTCCTTGCTACCTTTCCTCACTTCCTAACTCCTCCTCCTTAGGAAAAGAGGAAAGGATGCAAGGAAAGAAAATTAGGACGGCGGAATCGAAGCAAGACTTTGATTTGTAAATTGCAATGTCCTGCTCACTCAAGCGCCACTTCAAAGCACCATCACTGCGCAGCTCCATTACCTCGGAGCACTTGCTGTTATGTTGATGAAACTTGATTTTTTAATACATTCATAATAAATCCTAATAATTCAAACTGCACTGTTGAAGTATGTGACAATTACTTAAAGGTGCTGTAAGCAATTTTTTTAATTGAAAGGTACGCAAAAATTTTTCCTACTCCCTGAGAGATATTACTTCACTCTTCACTTCACTTTTATTGTCACACAACCGTATACACAAGTGCAATAGTGGGTGAAAGTCTTGGGTGCAGTTCCGAGCAACATAGCGGTCGTGAAAGTCGTTATATCTAATATACACATAATTACACACAAAACAATATACATATACTGTATATTGTATATTATTATACAATACACACAATATAGAATATTGTACAGTATACAATACACACAATATAGAATACACATACACACAATATAGAATACACATTATACAATAAAAAAAGTATATATTATATATATAAAATATACAATAGGTTGTATTGTACTGTAGTGACATTCAGGCTGTCGGTTGATAGTAAGTTGCCAGTGTGTTGTTAAGAGAGAATATAATTTAAGACAGTCCAGTGTGAGATAATAAGACTAATAAAGTGCGGTGCTGATGTATGTTGATCGTGAGAGATCAAGAGTTCAGAACTCTGATTGCTTGGGGGAAGAAGCTGTCATGAAGTCGGCTGGTGCGGGTCCTGATGCTGCGATACCGCCTGCCTGATGGTAGCAGTGAGAACAGCCCATGGCTCGGGTGGCTGGAGTCTCTGATGATCCTCCGAGCTTTTTTCACACACCACCTGGTATATATGTCCTGGAGGGAGGGAAGCTCACCTCCGATGATGTGTCTGGCAGTTCGCACCACCCTTTGCAGGGCTTTGCAGTTGTGGGCGGTGCTATTGCCATACCAGGCAGTGATGCAGCCAGTCAGGATGCTCTCTACAGTGCTGGTGTAGAACCGTGTGAGGATGTGGCGGTTCATTCCAAACTTCCTCAGCTATCTCAGGAAGATGAGGCGCTGATGAGCCTTCTTCACAACGGCCTCAGTGTGGACGGACCATGTGAGTTCCTCAGTGATATGGACACCGAGGAACTTGAAGTTGCTGACTCTCTCCACTGGTGCTCCATTGATGGTGATGGGACTGTGTTCTCTGTCTTTTCTTCTGAAGTCCACCACAAGCTCCTTTGTCTTACTGACGTTGAGGGAGAGGTTGTGCTCCTGACACCAGCGTGTCAGAGTGAGTACCTCTTCTCTGTAGGCTGTTTCATCATTGTCAGTGATCAGACCTACCACCGTCGTATCATCAGCAAACTTAATGATGGCATTGGAGCTATATGTTGCCACACAGTCATGTGTGCACAGGGAGTACAGGAGTGGGCTGAGAACACAGCCCTGTGGGACTCCAGTGTTGAGGGTCAGTGATGAGGAGATGTTGCTGCCCATTCTAACCACCTGGCGTCTGCTTGACAGGAAGTCCAGGATCCAGCTGCACAGCGAGCTGTTTAAGCCTAGAGCCCGGAGTTTCACATAAAGCTTATTACTGAAATAAGTGTTGTAAGATATCTCACCTGTCTGTGTGACAGCTCTTGACTCTGTAAGCAGCAAGCAAAAATGTGTCCTTGGACCACGGGCAGTGACGCTTTTGACCTGTCAATCATTTTGCACGTTCTCATAGTGTTGTAGTTGCAGCGAATTATTGAGACATACTGCCATTTTTAAACCATGTTGTTCATAACATTTGTCAGTTGAGGGCGCTATTTTGCTGCTGTTGTTTTTAATAACTGTTTCTGCGCGATGTCAGAAGCTCATTTGGTAACTTTGGAGTGCGGTGTTTTGGAAAGAGGGGGCGTGGCTAATCCAATGGCTCAGTCTCGTGTAAGTAGATTGGCTAAAATCGCTTACAGCACCTTTAAGCTGCAAAGGTGAAACATGAGTTGTGTCAGATGTGAAGGGGGAGGAGAATTTATGCATGCACCAGGTGCTTCGACTAAAAAGTCTTCCGTATTGGATGCACCTTTGCTTCCTCACTCAAACGTCCTCGGAAGGCTTCCACTGTCCTCCATCCTCGTCGCGGTGCATTTAGAAATGTATATGTACTTCGGACTTTTATCGGTTTCAGGTTCACAGGTTGTAAGACAGAGGAGTGAGAAAACAAATGAGAAGAAATGAGAAGCACCCCATGTCTTCTGAAGTGATATGATAGGTGTGTGTGAGAAACAGATCAATATTTAAGTCCTTTTTTACTATAAATTCTCTCTAACCAGTAGGTGGTGATATGCATGAAGAATGCGAATCGCAAAAAAAACGAAGAAGAAATCTTAGGAGAGAAAAGGACTGTTTGAAAGAGGAGATTTATAGTAAAAAATGACTGAAATATTGATCTATTTCTCACACACGTGAGATATGAGAAATCATATCGCTTCTGAAGATCTGGATTTAACCACTGGAGTTGTATGGATTACTTTTATGCTGCGTTTGTGCTTTTTGGACCCTGTTGACTTGCATTGTATGGACTTACAGAGCTGAGATATTCTTCTAAAAAAATTTGTTTGTGTTCAGAAGAAGAAATAAAGTCACACACATCTGGGATGTTATGAAAGTAAGAGATGAGAGAATTTTCATTTTTGGGTGAACTGTTCCTTTAAGGCTCTCAATGACAGCCATTTGCCAAGGTTGACTAAATGCATTCAATCTGAACATTCCTTTTTAATGGCAATGTGAAGGTTATCCATGCCCTCAATGCCAAAATTGCATGTTGCATATAACATTATCACATAACAGATGTTCTAAACAGCATGTTGATTGATTTTTTGTTTTACAGTCGTTGGGTCCTGAGAGTGAAACAGCCTTGTCCTTGTCAACAGAAACTGAAAACGAAAACACAGGCCATGAGGAGAAAAGTAATGAGGACACTCCGCAGAAGGCTGGTCAGGTGCAGCAATTGTGCCGTTTCTACTGTCAGGGCAGACGATGCTATTACGGGAAGAGGTGCCGCTTTCTTCACCAGAGAACTGCAGCCACATATGCACAGAAAGAGGTAGAGGACAGCTCAGATCCAAAGACAGAACATAAAGAAAAGGAAGGAAATGCGGATGGCCACCCATCAGAACCTCGGCAGCAGTCAAGCGAAAGTGGCCACGCTGGTAAAGAAGAGAATCCGCCCCCATCCAGCCAAAAACCTGTTCCTGTGAAGCAAGAGAGATCTAGAAGACCCTGCCGCTACTTCCTTTCAGGGTTTTGTGCTATGGAGAACCGCTGTCGCTTCTGGCACCCCCAGCAACTTCCACCTTTGGAGGACCAGCCTCATGGCCCAAGAGAGAGGAGCAGCTTTAGGCCCTCTGCTCCGGCCACACGTCCTCCAAAAACTCAAGAGCAGGCCAAGCTGGCTGATCTTACTGAAGAAGTCTGCAAGCAGCTAAGAGCCACTGAAGTCGCTCAGCTGATGAAAAGATTCCCAAAAGACAAGCTCATAGTCCAGGAGAGAGAAGACGGCCAGTTAACCTACTACAGAGTCGCAGTGCAGGCCACAGACCCCGACTGGGTAAATACATATTTTTTAGATAAGAGTAATGGCAGTGTGTGCATGTAGCACAACATGTATACATGAGTTGTGTTCAGATTTTTTCGGGGGAGCAACAGTTTGCTGATCTATTTAGTTGTGGTTTGTTTTCTGTATTTTGGGGGTTTTTGGGAGTCATACACCGATATAAATTGGATCTTTTTACGTAGATACACATATATTGTAATGCATTGCAATTACAACAGAATTGCCCGGTATATCGAATGTACAGATGAGAAAATTTTATCCATGAGAACTATAAGTAGTTTTGTAATGATTATTGTTTTCTGTTTTGCAGCCTTTTGACCTAAATGAAATTGACATCATGGTCAGCTTTCCTGAGAAATATCCTCAAGAGGTGTGCATGTTTGAAATTATACTTATATTTAATGTTAATACTTATTAATCTGCCCTATTTACAAGATTTATGCTAATGTATCATAGGTATTCACTGTGGATGTCCCAGAGGACCAGGACTTACCATTACTCATGGGGAGGTGAGAAAAACTGGAGCTGGTTTTGGTTCGATTGATTGGGCTATTGCATAGAAATTGAATGGCATTGTTTTCCCCAAAATGTAAATCCATTCAAATCATGTTTTTTTCAAACCGAAGGACTGTATTATTTTATGATATGTGAATGCAGACATGTTCAGAAAGTCTCAGAAGAATGGTTAAAGGCCAAACATGCCACTAATCAGCTGATGGGCAGGGTTGAGTTGCTGTTCAGGCCATACTTACGTTGGCTGGACCGTAGCATGGAGAAACTTTTCACTGACGGAGCCAGACAGGTGAGACTTCTTTTATGTGCTCATCTGAGAGTATAAAGATGTACTTTGGTATGTAACCTATGGATGGATTTGCTGGCTCTGATTAACATCCTGAGAACCAAGTGTGACTGCTGTGTGCATTTTCCATTAACCTTTTTGATTTGTAGCTAGTAGCTCCTAATAAACAAGCAAAAAATAAAAAATAAATTCTAAAATTTCTGAATATGTGGACAGCGGGACTAAGTTTTGACATTTTAAATAATACCAAGCTATAGAAAGTCATATATATATATATATATATATACTTTTTTTTTTAAATCAATTTTTGTTTATTATGTTTCCAGGAGTGTTGGTTATTCATGTTTTTGAGACGTTACAGACATTACATCAGAAATTAATTCTGATTTAAAGTAATGTCCAGCATCATCCATTCACTGCCAACCATGTTGAGATTAAATTATGCATTATGAATTCTGAATCCATGTACTGAGTCCATTGTCCCATGTTTGTCAAACATGTTGAGTCATCCAAACATCATCTGCAGCCTGAAACTGAACTTTTGGTTGCATATTAGCATTGAATGCACTTAACTGCATAGAAGGCTACAGGATGCTCCCTTGCTCCCATGCTGTCTGTCTGCACTGGTCTCTGAACAGTTTGAAATGCGCCTTATTTTCATCTTAACTCCATATAATGTCTCTGAAAGCAATATTTTTCAGATTTTGGATGAACCCATTGATTCTCAATATGAAAATGCACAGTGAATATAGGAATGCATTTACTAATGTTAATGAATAGAATCGTATTCTATAGTGATAACAAAATAAAATAGATTTTTTTTTTACAGTAAATTAAAATGAAGCGAAATGACCTACAAATGTGTTAATGTTGAAAGTTATTCAAAATAACTAATATGTTTTTTCAACTTTAGAGGGAATAATGTCCCACAATACACGTATATGTGGATATCATGTTTATCAGCGCGCTGATGCGTGAAAAATTTATGCATTTTTTAAAGCGGCATATCAAACAAAACTAGAAAAGCAACTCTTTACACCCAAACAGATTTCAGTAAAAACTCAAGGAGGTTTCTTACCAGAGGCACTTTTGTTAGCTCTGTGCCTGTAGAAGTGCTTCACGGAAATCGATGCCTTTCTGTTTTGTCACGTGATTCAGTGCGGCAGACGATTAACCCTTAAATGACAGTTTAGAGTCTTGTGAACAGCATTCAGTCTGTTTAAATAATTTCAATTATGCGTAGTGTATAGTAAAACCAAAATACAACGTCCACGCATGTGGACTGGGGTCGCACGAGTTTAAATGCTTGGACAGCCGTTTGAATCCAGTCATGTCAACATGAGCAACTGTCTATAATATGATCAGATCCATTTTCTTTTGCAGGACACTGTTACTTTCCTCTAGTCTTTTTGGTTGGTTCATGCCTAATCAGAACTTCTGTTGTCTGGCATCTGTTAATTGTTTGAGAAAAAATGCAAAAGTGTTTAAGCCCAAACTAATATGAGCTAGGACTGGGCGATATGATGATATACACCAATCAGCTACAACATTAAAACCACCTGCCTAATATCGTGTAGGTCCTCCTTGTGCCGCCAAAACAGCTCTCACCCGTCGAGGCATGGACTCCACAAGACCTCTGAAGGTGTTCTGTGGCATCTGGCACCAAGACGTTGGCAGCAGATCCTTTAAGTCCTGTAAGTTGCGAGGTGGGGCCTCCATGGATTGGACTTGTTGGTACAGCACATCCCATAGATGCTCAATCGGATTGAGATCTGGGGAATTTGGAGGCCAAGTCAACACCTTGAACTCTTTGTCATGTTCCTCAAACCGTTCCTCAAACCATTCCTGAACAATTTTTGCAGTGAGGCAGGGCACATTATCCTGCTGAAAGAGGCCACTGCCATCAGGGAATACCATTGCATGAAGGGGCATACGTGGTCTGCAACAATCTTTAGGTAGGTGGTACATGTTAAAGTAACATCTACATGAATGCCAGGACCCAAGGTTTCCCAGAGCATCACACTGCCTCCACCAGCCTGCCTTCTTCTCACGGTGCATCCTGCTGCCATCTCTTCCCCAGGTAAACGACACACACGTACCCGGACATCCACATGATCTATAAGAACACGTGATTCATCAGACAAGGCCACCTTCTTCCATTGCTCCATGGTCCAATTCTTACGCTCATATGCCCATTGTTGGTGCTTTTGGCTGTGGACAGGGGTCAGCATGGGCACTCTGACCGGTCTGCGGCTACGTAGCCCCATACGCAGCAAGCTACGATGCGCTGTGTGTTCTGACACCTTTCTGTCATGGCCATCATTAAGTTTTTCAGCAGTTTGTGTTACAGTAGCTCTTCTGTGGGATCTGACCAGATGGGCTAGCCTTCTCTCCCCACGCGCATCAGTGAGCATTGGGCGCCCACGACCCTGTCGCCGGTTCACCGATTGTCCTTCCTTGGACCACTTTTGGTAGATACTAACCACTGCATACTGGGAACACCCCACAAGACCTACCGTTTTGGAAATGCTCTGACCCAGTCGTCTAGCCATCACAATTTGGCCCTTGTCAGAGTCGCTCAGATCTTTACGATTGCCCATTTTTCCTGCTTCCAACACATGAAATTCAAGAACTGACTGTTCACTTGCTACCTAATATATCCTACCCCTTGACAGGTACCATTGTAACGAGATAATAAATATTATTCACTTCACCTGTCAGTGGTTTTAATGTTGTGGCTGATCATTGTATATCGTGGTGACGATATAAAGTGTCTGTCGATAGATTTTTTTTCCATATCGTGTATATCGCTATATGTAAATATCCGTGTGCGCAGCATGGGCATATCTATCAGTGGGCAGGGCTTCACCTGAGACTTGAGCTGAGTTCGAAATTGCATACTATCATACTACTCTTACTATTTCTGCCTTATATGGCAGAAGTAGTATGAGTAGAATGGGCATTATGTAAATCCGAACTCAACCTGAGAGAATTGAAGAAACATAGACAGGGTTTTTCCGGCATTTAAATTTTTTCTGCGACCACCCAAGCAAATTTAATGACCTTCATCGCGTGTTTGCTGCTTTAAAAGCGCTAAATATTCTTATCATCTGACACATGATATATATCATTATCGTTATATAAAATTACTCTTATTGTGATATAAGATTTTGGTCATATCACCTACTCCTAATATGAGCACTCCTATTAGAGGTGGGTTTCTCATATTAATATGAAAAATAATTATGCTTTGGTTTACCTGTTACAATAGAGTGCAACTTTAAAGACCCCATGAAATGGCTTGACAAATACAGTTTTATTTCATGTATTGACATATTTCCTTTTGAAACTGACATATCAAAAGTCTTGTCCCCTTTTGTTTTTAAACAGTCAATAGCTTTTAGTTTACATAACAGCCATGCACGTGATTTGCTACTTGCTATCGCTAGTCAGAAGTAGTGTTAGGGGGAGGGATATTCTCATTATTAGAGAGCATTTGATTGGACAAAACAAGTAAGTGCATGATGAGTCATGAATATTTTTGGTTTATTTTCCTGGACAAGAAAGACTGGAAATTTTAAATGCACATATTTGCTTAAAGCTCCTTTTGTTAACTTTTCGGAGAACACTAGCATATAGATGGCTTCAAAGCCAATAGACATATACTAAAAGCCACAAAACTCTAATTTTGACTTTATGGGGTCTTAAACAGTATACAAATATTCTCATCAGAGAGAGCCAATCACAAGTACTAATCATCACTCTCAAATCTCTCTTCCCAGTTGAAAAAAGACATTGACCTAGAGAGGGCTGGAATACAGTTCGTCCCCTATGAGCAACTCAAGGTCACAGTTTTTAAGAGCTCAGCCAAAAAATCTGACACTCCTGAGCGTATAGTGTCAATCACTGTGGCTTCAGGGGAAGATGTGGAGGAGGAAGGAGAAGAGCATGATGAAGCTGGAGAAGAGGAGGAGGCGGCTGCTCTCGGTAGTGATGGAGAGGAAGGTGGCCATCAGGTAGAGAACATTAAAACCAGAGAACGACGGAGAGGCACTGAGATTAAACTAATGGGGCTCAGACTGGGAGAACAAACAGCTACTGTGCTGGCCAGAGAGATCGCAGTGTCCCTTCAGTGCAGCAGGTGAATTTCAGTCCTTTTTCCTGTGTTCTTAGCAAACTCCAACAGTTGCGGATGTGTCTTTAGATGTTAATCAAAGATGCTGTATCAGAACTGTGGTCTATTTACACCTGGTATTAACATCCATCTCGGATGATCCGATCACAAGTGGTCAGCTAAGACAGTTTGCCATATTAACATGCGTCACAAATGCGTCTTTTGTCAAGTGGAGGATCTCTGATTTCATAGCAACATATATCACTTACAATGTCAGTGTGTTACTGCATCTTTCTTAAGCACAAACATGTCAAAGAAGAACAAAAAGATTGGGACAATGTTGCTCCCAATATACTTACATTTTAATATCACCACAAATGTGGCATTTCGAGTGGCTGTATTAACTGAACTTAAACGTGCTTCACATGATGCTGATTTAAGGCTTAGTGAGAATATTCTGTGAAGTCTTGTGCTGCATATTGATGGGCTTTTCAAGATTTTTCAATCATATGATTGCTTTTTTTGTTTGTTTTTAAAGCCGTATATAACTCTGTCTGAGAAGGCGGGCCTTTGCCGTTTTCATTAGGATGAGCACTCAGCCTTTCAAAGTATAAGTTTTTTTGACCATATGGACCCATTTGCAACATACAGACTACAGGCCAAAGTGTACTTTGGTTTTCCACATGCCAGTATATCTTGCGCACAATAAACGTGATGCAGGTTTTGTCATCAGCACGCACAGTACGTTGACTGTGCTATTAATGAGTCACAAAGCAGTGGTAGTGCGCATGAGTCAAGACTGAGTGCTCAACATTGCATGAGACAGAACGGAACACAGAAAAGCAACATATACCTAAGTAGTATTTTGCTGATGCGATAACTAAGGTGGTGGAAAAGACCAAGTTACCAGTTATTCGGCCAATAGTTTTAAAATTGTATTTATTGAATGTAAAAAAATAATTCTTAGTCCTTACTATGATGGGCACAACAACAGAGGCTACAAGATGAAGATGGCTACAAAATGAATAAAATCACAGATGTAGTTTATTGTTAAACCTAAACCCCAATGATAATTAGAACAAATTTGAATGGAGTATAATGCTCATGACATACTCCATTGTATGGACCTACAGAGCTGAAATATTCTTCTAATAATCTTCGTTTGTGTACTGCAAAAGAAAAAAGTTATACACATCCGGGATGGCATGAGGTTGAGTAAATGATGAGAGAATTTTCATTTTTGGGTGAACTATCCATTTAAGGGTTTTGTGTATGTGTGTGTGTGTGTGTGTGTGTGTATATGTATATGTGTGTGTGTGTGTGTGTGTGTGTGTGTATATATATATATATATATATATATATATATATTTTACCAGATGAGGGTTAATGATGAAAAGGTTTATTGTTATTCACAGGAGATGAAGTTGGAGACACGATGTATGTGCTAACAGGGGACGTTTCCATAGTCACATTTTTCTTTGCTTGCCCTCGCTTCAATTTAAAACACTTGACTATCTAATCAAAATAATAAAACAAACATTGAAGTGAGGTTAAAAATATGGATGAATATCATCATTGATGAGAGATTTAGAGTCAGCAAATCCCCACAAGTTGTGAGTGTTTTTATTTCACCTCTAGAGGCTGCTGTTATATTTCTAAACTAAGCCATTTTAACTGTAGAATCCTCCAGCACCGAGGAACACGCAGGAATAATAATAAAAAAAAAAAACATCGGCATTGATTTTTGCAGACAAACAATAGTTCAAAAAAGCAACTATTGGCACCAATTAATCGGTAAAACCGATATATATCGATGTACCTCTACCCTAGCCTTACGACTACATTGTGACTCTTTAGTAGTCATACAGGATGTGTATTTGCAGGCGATGTGCACAGATGCAGGCAGTCCACGTGGCACACTGTAGAAAAAAAAACAAAGCATACTTTGGCCTTTACATTACAAATGCGATGTGGTCACATGCATTTCTTACCCCTTCGGATATGGTTTGAGTGGTCGAAACCACAAAACATTTTGGACCCCTTTATGTTTTCAGTGCTGTCTACTTGTGATTGGATCACCCAAGCTGGATGTTTATACCAGGTGTAAACAGGGCAAAATAAACTGCCCTCAGACAAAAGCACAAAGTACTCCATGTGCCCCCCCATCTCCATACTGTAGGTGTAAAGTGAGTGCTGACCTGACACTGAATGGGCGTGTGACCTGCACAGCTCATTGCGATAAATGTGGAGCAGGGGTCAGAGCTGCTTTCAGGCCAAGTATGCTGCACCACTACAATGATGTGTTGGGCTATTTGGACCTTAACGCAGCTGTGCCTGTAGACCTGGTACTGCAAGACTCTGAGTTCAGTGTTGGTTGCCTTAACTGCAACAAGGAGGACACAATTCAGGTCTGGGAATGATTCATAGGAGACAGTTACATTCACATAATTTTTTTTAGATTTTATTTTCTGTGCAGTGAAAATCAGTCTAATGTGTATATACAATGTTCATCTAGATACTTTTTATCATAAGAAGTAAGAATATAGAAGAACACATCTCATCAGCGATATGTGTTTCTGGAGATGTAAACTGATAGCTGGCACTACCTTTAGCGTTTGAAATTGTCACATTTTCTCTCTAGAATCTGACTTATGGGCAAAACAAGGAACATAACTGCCAAAATTGTCACACCAAACTCAGCATTTGTGTGGAGTCTACACGCTTTCAGTACATTCATCCAGAGTCCAGAAATCAGACAGGTCTCAACTTTGTCCTATATTCTCACAAATCCTGTGTAGTTATCATTGACACTATAGCTGTTGCTTCAGAGTTAGTCATGCAATAAAGTGATGTGTTAATTTACAGGAGGAGCTGCTCAATACCCTAGACGATATAGAGACCCCGCCGTTCAGCAAGGGAAACCTCTACCCGAGAAAGGTGCCTGCCAGCATTACAAACAAAGTCACCGGTGGCTTAGGTAACTATTGGTAACAACACGTTTGTTCCACTGAATTACATTCCAGGCATACAATATCTGGGTCTTTAAGAGGTTTGTTTTGTATGAAAAAGCTTTGTCTAGTTTTTGGCCTGACAAGTCATCTCGCCTTCCCTATTTGACCTACAAAGGGCGCTTGGCTCATTTTTAGATCAGCTTTGTTGTATTGATGGTTTCTCCCATCAGATTCCCTTGCTGTGGTCGGGCTTACCCATGCGATCAGTGCCATGATGAGGATCAGGATCATTTAATGGAGCTGGCCACCAGAATGATCTGTGGTTATTGTGCCAAAGAGCAGGTCAGCTGCCCTAACTCTTCCAGACTGGCAGAATGAGTATTATATTCACCTTAAATCCCCTTAAACAAATTGAAATTAGGCAGGTTTTATGTATTTACACTCTTTGAAACAATGGGAATATTACCCCTCAGTGGGTCAAACAAAAAGGATGTGACCCACATTTTAAAAGCCAGGTCAAATTGGAATGATCCAGTAACAAGAATGAGTAAACATTTTGGGTTCTGTATACTTGCAGTGGGGTCCAAATGTCTGACACCACCTCTAATTTAAACCTGGAAGTGAAGTTATAAGAAACATTATGACCTTATATGAATAAGAAACATTTACAATTCTGCACTATTTCTTGATCACTAATCAAATAAGCAAATTTGTGACACTGATGATGTTAACTCTTTCACAAAAAAGGTCAGGTTTCCTTGCTTCCACTGAAGCACACTTTGAAACATTCTCAAATCAGATGAGATAACATAAATAACCAGGTTTTACACAAATTTTGGGAGTCAATCAAGCAAAATATACCAAATACTAAGAAACTCTGAAATTCATAGTGATATTTTGTTTCTTCTTTTCACTCAAATTGTTGTGCTGATAATATAATAAAAACATTGTTTTAAATGAGAAAAATAAAGCACTTTCACTAGTCATCTCACACCTTTGGACTCCATTGTAAAACCATCGACTTCTTGTTTTGTTTTTATCCCTCTAGCCATACAGCAATGCTAAGCCATGTGTAGGCTGTGGGAGTATGATGACCAGAGCAACCCACACAAGCCACTGGGAGGGTGGACAGGGCTGTCGGAACAAGATTAAGATGAGCAGGTACATGCTGCTTTCCCCACACTATCTGACACTGTTATGTAGTATTTCAGTATAGAGGGTTATGAGCAATGTTGCAACATCAAATTGACTCAAAGAGCATTTGAAAGGGGCATGGGTAGCTCAGCGAGTAAAGACCATGACTACCACCCCTGGAGTCGCGAGTTCGAATCCAGGGTTTGCTGAGTGACTCCAGCCAGGTCTCCTAAGCAACCAAATTGGCCCGGTTGCTAGGGAGGGTAGAGTCACATGGGGTAACCTCCTTGTGGTCGCTATAATGTGGTTCGCTCTCGGTGGGGAATGTGGTGAGTTGTGCGTGGATGCCGCGGAGAATAGCATGAAGCCTCCACACACACTATGTCTCCGCGGTAACACGCTCAACATGCCATGTGATAAGATGTGTGGATTAACGTCTCAGATGCGGAGGCAACTGAGATTCGTCCTCCGCCACCCGGATTGAGGCGAGTCACTACGCCACCACGAGGACTTAGAGTGCATTGGGAATTGGGCATTCCAAATTGGGGAGAAAAGCGTTTGATTCATAACATCAGTGCACGCAAGCACAATTAGAGAAATGTTTACTATGAACTAACAATTTAATGTTAGTTCATTGGCTAGAGTATGGCAGATGTAAATTTATATTGCCATCTTTTTATGCTTCTAAACTGTTTGTGACCCATGTTTTCTGACCGACTTGGAAATTACCTGGTCATGAACTGTACAAAGTGCGTGTTTGTTATCTATGAACTGCCCATGAACCGTAGCTGTTGTCTTCTTTCTCTACACAGGAATGACCGGCACAAATACACCAACACATCTAAAACCGTCCCAAAGAAAACAAATAAAGAGAATAAGTAAACAAAGACAAAGAAGACATTTGATTTTATTTTCAGATGATTCATTAAACAGGTCTTGAAATCATCTTTAAATGCCCTGAAAAAATTTTTTTTCTTGAAGTGTAAAATGAATTAAAAATATATATATTTGACAGCTTTTGTGGGCTTAACTAGTTAAACTGTAACTGATATTTTTACGTCTTCTAAATCAAATGAATTTTGCTTTCTAGTAGAAATAAATGTACTTATGTATGCATACTTACACTCACACTTTAGTTTTAAATAGCTTAAGAGTACCTGAAATTATGCTAGTGAAAAGACTGAAATCATTCTGAGGTGAGATTTTGGAGAACATTAGTCACTGGTAAACCTCCCCTCCAAAAAAGTTATTTTTCAAAATGCAACCACAAATCTTATTATGGCTACTTTTTGTCCAAAATGTATTAGTGCAATAAGCAAAAAAATGAAAAATCTTTATTACTCTACAGTTTCTATAATTGAAATAAAATTGTGTAAAATGTTAAGTTGTTTTTGTTATTTATTTATTTTTGTCAATAAGCGAACATAAAAATACCACTCATTAGAAAACATAAATTGTATGAACACCTGGGTAAATGGGGTGGTGGATTCATTGACGTGGGAGAAATATGGGTTGGGAAATGCAAAATTGTTTATTATTCTACACTGCAGAAGTTAAAGTCTGTGATCCTTGCTGGATCATTGGTGATTGCTGTCATCTTTCTGCAAGTAATCAGTCAGTCAATGCCTAATACATTTCTAATTTCTAGTGCCTGAAAAATTAAAACATTAGTATTGGATAAACATTAAAGGGATAGTTCACCCACAACAGAAAATTCTCTCATCATTTACTCACCCTCATGCCATCTCAAATGTGTACGACATTCTTTCTTCTGCAGAACACAAAGCTTTTAGAAAAATATCTCCACTCTGTAGGTCCATTCAATTCAAGTGAATGGTGGCCAGAACTTTGAAGCTCCAAAAAGCACATTAGCTCAGCATAAAAGTAATCCATACAACTCCAGTGGTTAAATCTGTAACTTCAGATGCGATATGATGGATGTGGGTGAGAAACAGATCAATATTTAAGTCAGTTTTTACTATAAATCTCCACGTTCACTTTCACATTCTTCTTTTGTTTTTGGCGATACAATGTAAACATATTTGTCATGTACACTAATATGCCTCAGTTGCTTTCTGTGTATTTCTCATGAGTTAAATGCAGCTCTTACATTCATACAGATGGGAACATCTCAGACGTTTTGTAATATTTTGTCCAAATTAGAGCAGAAAATAACACAAACATTTGTAACTTCTGAATGAGAGATGTTTACGGTGATGTACCTGTAGGCGTGTGTACTCGCTGGTCACGCATTAGACTCGCCGCCGTACGGAGGTAAATTGTGGATAAAATGTATTTAAATGTCCGCGAAAGTCAAATTTGGCAATATTTGTGCTGACCTAAGACCTCTTTACACCTTTCGTGGGACTTGGCATGGATCAAAAGCATTTTTTTAGGTTTTTCTTGATATCGTTTTACAGGTGTTTTTCCATTCACCGCCATTGTTTTCTCCCGTTGATGGTCACAGATATGGTGGCTGCAGGGAAAACGTGATGTCACTGAAACGGGTCAATAGATTTAACCACTGGATTACTTTTGATGCATTTATATGCTTTTTGGAGCTTCAAAGTTCTGGCCACCATTCACTTGCATTGTATGGACCTACAGAGCTGAGATATTCTTCTAATAATCTTCATTTGTATTTAGCAGAAGAAAGAAAGTTATACACATCTGGGATGGTATGAGGGTGAGTAAATGATGAGAGAATTTTCATTTTTGGGTGAACTATCCCTTTCAGACAATCTAACAACAGATTAAATTACTTCATTTATCAAGCACAAAACATCTTGATTTGTCTGCCAGTGATCAGATATTTTCAATTGAATTATCAGGGTTTATGTTTTATGTTTATTTGTTAAATTACAGAAAGACACACTACCGTTCAAAAGTTTGAAATCACTATAAATGGTACTTTTATTCAGCAAGGATGCATTAAATTGGTCCAAAACGACAGTAAATACATTTATAATCTTGTAGGCTATTCTTGAAACTGTCTGTTCATGAAAGAATTCTCTAAGTGCAGCAATGACAGCTTAGCAGACCTTAAATGCATTCTAGCTGTCATTTTATTAATATAATTCACACATTCATACATTTGAATCAGCTTTATTGCCAAGTATGCTTACACATACAAGGAATTTGTCTTGGTGACAGGAGCTTCCAGTGTACAACAATACAAAAACAGCAGCAAGACATAGATGATAATAATAAAAAATAAAAAAATAAAACTAATTATATACATACGTACAGACACACACACATACATACATACACATGCGTAGTGCAAATCTAATACAATGTGTTATGTACAGTGCAAATACAAATCTGTTATGTACAGTGCTTTTTTTTTTTTTTTTTTTTTTCCCCCCAGAGGAATGAAATGGCAGAAGAGGTTGGATGTGTTGGATAAATATAAGAAAGACAAAACTGTGTATTGCACATAGTTATTGCTCAATGGGGCAATTTAACTGTTCATGAGATGGATAGCCTGAGGGGAAAAAAGCTGTTCCTATGCCTGACGGTTCTGGTGCTCAGAGCTCTGAAGCGTCGGCCAGAAGGCAACAGTATAAAAAGGTGGTGGGCAGGGTGAGTGGGGTCCAGAGTGCTTTTTCCAGCCTTTTTCCTCACTCTGGAAGTGTATAGTTCTTGAAGGGGGGGCAGGGGGCAACCAATAATCCTCTCAGCAGTCCGAACTGTCCTTTGTAGTCTTCTGATGTCTGATTTCGTAGCTGAACCAAACCAGACAGTCATAGAAGTGCGGAGGACAGACTCAATGACTGCTGAGTAAAACTGTATCAGCAGCGCCTGTGGCAGGTTGAATTTCCTCAGCTGGTGAAGGAAGTACAACCTCTGCTGAGCCTTTTTCACAATGGAGTCAATGTGGGTCTCCCACTTCAGGTTCTGTGAGATGGTAGTGCCCAGGAACCTGAATGACTCCACTGCTGCCACAGTGCTGTTTAGAATGGTGAGGGGGGTCAGTGTTGGTGTGTTTCTCCTAAAGTCCACAATGATCTCCACCGTTTTGAGCGTGTTCAGCTCAAGGTTGTTTTGACTGCACCAGACAGCCAGCTGTTCAACTTCCCTTCTGTAAGCAGACTCATCGTCATCTCGGATGAGGCCGATGACAGTGATGTCGTCTGCAAACTTCAGGAGCTTGACAGAGGGGTCCTTGGCGATGCAGTCATTGGTGTAGAGGGAGAAGAGTAGTGGGGAGAGCACACATCCCTGGGGGGCACCAGTGCTGATTGTACAGGTGCTAGAAGTGAGTTTCCCCTGTCTCACAAGCTGCTGCCTGTCCGTCAGAAAGCTGGTAATCCACTGACAGATAGACATGGGAACAGAGAGTTGGCGTAATTTATTCTGGAGTATAGCTGGGATGATGGTGTTGAAAGCTGAACTGAAGTCCACAAAAAGGATCCTTGCATATGTCCCTGGTCTGTCCAGATGTTGCTGGATATGATGCAATCCTATGTTGACTGCATCATCCACAGACCTGTTTGCTCGATAAGCAAATTGAAGGGGATCTAGAAAGGGTGCAGTGATGTTCTTCAGGTGGGCCAACACCAGTCTCTCAAATGATTTCATGACCACAGACATCAGGGCGACAGGTCTGTAGTCATTAAGTCCTGTGATTTTTTTGGTTTCTTTGGGACAGGAATAATGATTGAGCGTTTGAGGCAGCATGGGACTTCACACTGCTCCAGTGATCTATTGAAGATCTGTGTGAAGATGTGGGCCAGCTGGTTAGCACAGGATCAAAGACACGCTGGTGAGACGCCATCTGGGCCTGAAGCCTTCCTCGTCTTTTGTTTCCGGAAGACGCGGCTCACATCATCTTCACAGATCTTAAGTGCAGGTTGAGTAGCAGGAGGGGGGAGGAGGTGGGTTGCAGGAGGTGTTGGTGTTTGTGTGAAGTGAAGGTCAGAGTGGGTGTGGGGTGTGAGATTGGGCCTTTCAAATCTGCAGTAGAACACATTCAGGTCGTCAGCCAGTTGGTTCCCTACAGGGTTGGGGGTAGGAGTCCTGTAATTTGTGAGTTGTTTCATGCCACTCCACACTGATGCAGGGTCATTAGCTGAAAACCTGTTTTTCAGCTTCTCAGAGTATCTTCTTTTAGCCACTCTGATTTCCCTGTTCAGTGTGTTCCTGGCCTGATTGTACAAGACTTTATCCCCACCCCTGTAAGCATCCTCTTTGGCCTGACAAAGCTGCCTGAGCTCTGCTGTAAACCACGGTTTGTCATTGTTGAACTTTAAATAAGTCCTAGTAGAAATGCACATATCCTCACAGAAACTGATATATGATGTAACAGTATCTGTGAGCTCGTCCAGGTCTGTGGTTGCAACCTCAAAAACACTCCAATCCGTGCAATCGAAGCAGGCTTGTAGTTTCCACTCTGCTTCATTGGTCCATCTCTTTACAGTCCTTACTACTGGCTTGGTTGATTTTAATTTCTGCCTGTAGGTTGGAAGAAGATGAACCAGACAGTGATCAGAGAGTCCCAAAGCTGCTCTAGGGACAGAGCGATATGCATCCTTTATTGTTGTGTAACTGATCCAGTATGTTCCTGTCTCTGGTGGGGCATGTGATGTGCTGTTTGTATTTGGGCAGTTCACGTGTGAGATTTGCTTTGTTAAAATCCCCAAGAATAATAATAACTGAGTCCGGGTATTGTTGTTCTTTGTCTGTGATCGGATCAGTCAGCTGTTGCAGCGCTGTGTTCACACACGCGTTTGGCGCGATATACACACTCACCAGAATAAACGAGGAAAACTCCCGCAGAGAGTAGAAAAGCTTACAGTTAATAAAGAGTGCTTCCAAATTAGGACAGCACATCTTCTGTAACGTTGTTATATCTGTACACCAACTTTCATTGATATAAAAGCATGTTTCACTGCCTCTCGTTTTCCCCGTTAACTCCGCGATGCGAGCCGCTCTGAACAGCTGAAAGCCCGGCAGATGTAACGCGCTGTCTGGAATGGCTTCACTTAGCCAGGTTTCTGTGAAGCACAAGGCAGCAGAGGTTGAAAAGTCCTTGTTTGTGCGGGTGAGGAGATGTAGTTCATCCGTTTTGTTAGGAAGAGAGCGGAGATTCGCTAAGTGAATACTTGGTAGCGTTGTTCGAAATCCGTGCCAACAGAGTTTGACCAGCGCGCCGGCTCGTCTCCCTCGCCTGCGTCTCTTGAACAGCAGAGCTGCACCTCCGACTAAAATGTCTAGCAAAACGTCTGAATATTCGAAAACCGGGAAAAGATTGTCTGGTACATGCTGTCGAATGTTCAGCAGTTTGTCTCTGTTAAAACTGACTGGAAAAAGATTACTAAACACAGGACAAACAAACAAAAACGACAAAAGAACTGAGGAGCTCCACACCGAGGCAGCCATCCACAGCGCCATCATGATGATCATCATCATCATTTGTATCATGCTTTCTGTTACTCTTTTATGATAATTGATTCATTTTATAGACCATATGATCAAGCTATTCCCACAATAATTAAAACTAAAATTTTTCCATCCATAATACTTTTCAAACTAATTTCCTCACTTCATTAGGAAGTACAACCGTTTTCATCTGTGCTAAGATAATAAGAAAGATTTCTCTATTACCAAATTAGCACATTATATAATTTAGTGAATACAGTGTTTTCTTAGACCAAAGTAATGACAGCTAAAAATGGAACTTTCCCTTCACAGTTATTGAAAACGGTAATAATAATTTGCAACATCACTAATGTTTTGACTTTTTGTTTTCAGCAACTAAATGCATTCTGATCAGAAGATGAATTTCTTTCAAAAATATTGAAAATATCTTCCAAACTTTTGAAAAGTAGAATCACAAGTTACATTTAAACATTTAGTTCCATTAAAAGTTGTATGATCTAGATTTGGCAAAATGAAGACAAATGATCAGTTCAAGAACTCAGACATTAAAGGGCAGTAGAAATGGGATATATTCTTGTCTAGGATTATATTCTAGGATTTGGATGAAGTAATCCTGCATAACATAGCCTTACCAATGAAAAAAAAAAAAACTGCACTGTGGATTGGTGGTTGAGAGAGAGAGAGAAAGTGAGGAGAAAGTGCCTTATAATGCTTTACAGGAGCTCCAAGTCTGGCCCAGTAACATAAATAGGGCTGGGATTTATTACTCCTCAGCATTTACTTGCCATTGCTCAATTCAGCACCAAGATGTGGAACATCAGTGAAGATGCTCTTCAACTCCCAACCTCCACGGCTTCAGACCGCCTCCTACAGCCCCTGTGGGACCACTTGTTTTTCCAGCACTACACGCTGGTCTCTTCACCATTCTTCCCTGTGCTGCTTGCCTTTTCCAGCTACTTCATCTTTAGTGTCCCCTTTGCAGTCCTGGATCTCCTTGGAGAGAAAGCACCTCTCTTTAAATACAAGACCCAAAAGGAGCGGTTTCCCACCATCGGCATGATGCTGAAAACTCTAAGGACGGCAGTGTACAATCATCTGGTGTTTGTGGTACCAGCTGTGTTGATCACCAACATGGTGATACCTGCAGCTCTATTGCCTGCAATCGCTCCAACAATTTGGGAGTTGTTCTCAGGCAGTTTGGGAGCTTTGCTGGTCTTTGATGGCCAGTATTTCCTCTGGCACATGGTGCACCACAAGAATCCTCACCTGTACAAATGGGTCCATGCCCTCCATCACAATTATATCTCCCCTTTCTCCTGGTCCACCCAGCACCTCAGTGCTGTGGAGCTGATGACCATGGGCTTCTGAAGCAACCTTGATCCCATCCTGCTCAAATGCCATCCACTAACTGTATGGACCATCTCTGTTTTCAGCATTTGGATGTCTGTGGAGGACCATATTGGCTATGACCTGCCCTGGACGTCCAGCCATCTGGTTCCTTTCGGGCTTCTTGGGGACGCTATGGCCCATGACATGCATCACCAGAAACCCAGCAGCAAATTTGCACCTTTCTTTAGTCACTGGGACAGACTTTTTGGCACTGCCATTACTGTGAAATGGACTCAAAAGAGCTTTCGAAGTGATCAAGAAAAGTAGATGTGTTTACTCAAACCTTTAAATTGTAAATATATAAAAGCATGTCAGTACTTGTATTTTTCTATACCTAATTTCTGTTTTCTTGTTATGTGGTTATAATTAATAAACTATATTTTATTGTAAATAGTTTACTGTGAAATTTCATGAGCACTTTATTTGCAGTCCATTAATATTTTTAAATAAGATGTTTTGTTGCACTACAGAATATAGTGTAGGCAGCACAAACATTACTGTTTTTGCCATATTTAAAATCCTTAATTTCATTCTTTCATCCATCTTCTGTAGCTGCTTGTCCTGTGTAGGATCACGGGTAGTGCTGGAGCCTATCCCAGCTGTCTTGGGCCAAAGGCAGGGAAACACCCTGGACAGGTGGCCAGTCCATCACAGGGCTAATACACACATACATGCACATTCACACTCTCACTCTCACCTAAGGGCAGTTTAGAGTCTCCAGTTCACTTGAACTGCAGGTTTTTGGACTAACTCCACAC